>NC_051179.1:66956088-67256088 GCF_013339695.2 Rhipicephalus sanguineus
CTCTGGGAGTAATAAGGTAAAGTGATTCGTCATTGCTGTGGCCTCCGCGACTAGCACCTGCAACGCGTTACGCGTCCGTCCCATACGGCGCGTTTTCAATAGAAGTTGAATTTTGTCAATGCCAACACACCGCGAGGTGGCGACCTTTTCCCAAGCGTCGTAAAAGCGTCAGCCTCGCTCAGCATCACGCTAATACAAACCAAAAATAGCTCTGCGACGCGCGCCTGCCTCACCTGGCTATAACATCCCGTTCCATGCTCACGCGCTCGCCCCGAGAAAAATCGTAGCCGGACTACCGGGGCGGCACGACGCGCTTGGCGTTTCCCTCTAGTCCGGTCGTGGTGTTCAATCACATTTTAACATGCCGCGGGATGGCGACCAAGTTATACGTCCAATATGCGACGCTCTTCTGGCTATCACACCTTGTTCTCTGATTACGCTTTCCCCGTTAACTACTACAGCTACCACAAGGGTTTGTTTAATCATTTAACATGGACGTTAGTCGTCGGGATGGAGATGTACCACCAATCATCAAAGTGGGTGCATACACGTTAAACGGCGCCATTAGCTGCCAGACCTAAATATACATTGTGCAAACTCTCTTATATCAGTGTACAGTAAGCATTCAGTTACTTCTGTAAGGGCATGCTTTACTTTCGTGTTATTCCGATACCTATGACGGAGAGATCGACCGTGTTTTTTTTCTCGATTACTTCCCTTTCTCTTTCTCTTTTGTCTCCATTTCTCGCTTACTCTTTCATTCTCTCTCTCTCTCACTATTTATTCCTTTTTCTTTCTTTGTTTCTCTTCCTGTCTTGATATCTCTCTTTACTGTGTCTTTTTTGTGTGCGTTTCTATGTCTTTGTTTCTCTGTCTATTTGTTTCTTTGTCTTTCTATCGTGTATCTTTCTTTCTTCTCTTTCTTTTTCTCTCTCTCTATTTCTCGCATTCTCTTGTTTTATCAATTTCTTTCTCTCTCGCTCTATCTTTCTTTCTCTCTCTGTGTCCCCGTTCTCTCCCCGACCTAATCATTGCTTCCCGCGCCCGACAAAGAGGCGCAGCGGGAGAGCGCGCGCCGGGCGTACGTGTTCGGGGAGCGAAGCAGATGACGAATCGAGCGCTCGACGGCATGATGATTGTTTCTTGTCTACATTGCGAACCACAGAAACGGCGGGCGTTACAGATCTGCTGTCAGTAGTCTCATGTGCTGGGAGAAATGTCTCACGTACCCATGCATTTCTGGTGTTTCGTCTGTCTTGAACCTGTTCACAATATTGTGCCCTAACGCAGAGGCGTAGAATTTTTTTGCCAGGAGGGGGTTCAACCATACCACATGTCAGTGCTGGGCAGTATCGAAGATACATGTATCTTAGATACTATTTTAGATACTCTTTGGGTATCTTGTATCTGTATCGCGATACGCCTCGCAAAACAAGTATCTGTATCTGTACTTCCGATGCATTCGATAATGTATCGTGTATCTTAAGATACAAGATACTGCTATCGCAACACAACTGTGCGAAACAATAATCGCTGGCCAAACCCAGCTCCTCAAGCTGGTACTGGCGCCACTATGCCATCTGAATAAAACTAAAGGCAGTGATGAAATTTTCTTTCTGCCAGTGCCCTCCAGTGAGGACAGAATATGAGGTCTGCGTGTCCCTTATTGGTGGAGCAGAGTCACGTGGCAGCGCTCGCGCAGTCTCGAGAGAAACAAGCGCGCGGACGTCTACGCCCATCTCATGTGCCTTCTGTTTTCTCAATCTTTTTTTTTTCTTTTTATTTGCGCCAGTGCCATGACACTTGCTCTTGACCACTGTCCTACGCCAAGTACTCCAATGCGTGCGGCGTCTATCGCGCAAACTCTGATGTTGCTATAGCGTCCTTATTGAAGATTCTCTTGCGTCTTGCTTTGTAACGAAATCTGACGCTTGCAAGGATGGGGTTGCTTTGCGTCTCGTGGCTTTTACATATCAGCGATTTGAAGGATCTCGGGGATGTATGTTTGACTTACATGCAATGAATTAACTTACATGCAAATAAGATTCTAACAACTTTAGCACCACTGATACTGATGCTAAATATAATAGAGCGAGCGTTTACCTAACAGAAGATATCTTGGCCTACCGTATTTTTTTTTCCTGCTGTCTTTATTCAAAGGATTTATGAAATCGTAATTTGAATGTTAGCAGAAGTGCTTTATTGGCTGTCCTTTTACATCCCATACATTAGCTAGGTCTCTGTACTGTTTTTTACGGTCTGGTCACTGCAGTATATCTTTTGTAACGGGCTATCAAAATAAGATCTCTGCTTTATTCTTTTGACTGCATTATTTCTACTACTGCTTACACATTCACACGTTGCCAAGGCGATTTTGAAAACATTTATAGTCATGTGGGCGCGCCTTGAGTATACAGTACAAAACATTCTTTACCGCTTAGTAAAATAGCGAAATTGAGTTTGTGTTATAAAAGAGGAAGTTATTAGGAGCCATCTTAAAGATGTTAGGTAGGGAGTTCGAGGAACGCTGTTATACCGAATGCTCTGTTTTTCTGATGAGCGTCCTAACGACCCGTTTCAGGCAATTTTCCATAGGCACTGAATTTTCTATTGTCTCACCTTCACAGGTGAGTTGACGACACTTCATGCTTAATTGTCATATCTATTAAGGGCACCGTCTGTATCGTCTTTCTGTACTCATTTAGTGTGAATGTTTGATAGGGAACTGCCTCTCTATTTTACCTATATTTGTTTTCCTGTTTTAGGCCTTCCTGAATTTTTTAGTGTTACTAATCGCCACGTAATCAGAACTATAAGTGGCAATAGCGCGAAGGGCGGTGGTATCCCGCGACGCTTTGTGCAACTAAACAATACGTCTGACACTTTTCTGGATTGCACATGTTTTCTCGTTGAAGAAAAATCGTTAAAAGATTGTACTTTAGTGAGTATGTCAACAAAGAATCCTTTATGCCAGCAGATAAGTACACTATGAAAATTCATTGCAGTTTTACATCCTCTACGTATATACCAGGGGTCTCAAACTCGCCGTATAGCCAGCGGGCCTCAGTCACCAAATGCAGTCCCGCAAGAGCCAGGGCAGTAAAGTGAAGGTTGAAAGGGGGGGGGGGGGAGAAATGGCTTGAACAAGATGACAGCAACGTTGCCATTTGAAAGGAAGCCTTTCCCATATCTCATGTATGTCATTTCTGAAAGTACTTTGGAGTCAGGATTCGAGAAACATCGATACCGTTCTACAGAATGACTGAAATCGGGACGCGGATTGTGAAATATAGAGTTTGTGTTAATAATAATAATATCTGGGGTTTAACGTCCCAGAACCACTATATGATTACGAGGGAAGTAATAGTGGAGTGCTCCGGAAATTTGGACCGTCTGGTGTGCTTTAACGTGCACTGACATCGCAAAGTACACGAGCCTCTAGCATTTCGCCTCCATCGAAATGCGACCGCCGCGGCCGAGATCGAACCGAGTTTTTGTTCCACGGTTATGTTTCAACACATGGTGACCACATGTCCTCACGAAAAGAATGATTGAGACCAGTCATGTCATTGTAGCTCATGTAAATACTTATTAACAAAATAAAAACAAATGGAACGAAGACGGTCATATGTGCGGGCCGGGCCACGTGCTTGAGACCCGTGGTATACACAATGAGTCAAGAAAAAAAAATTTCGCTACTAGCGTTCTTGCTGCTCTGCACCTGTCCAGTGATCCGGTATTGCGCCAACGGTCTTTTACGGACAAGGCAAAAGTCCACACCGGTATTTGCGCCATCGTGCGAAGGCTTCTTATTGAAGTTCTTGTGATTAGATGGCAACCTGTTAGCTGGTCGGCACGCAAAGCAGCGACTCCCATCAATTGCAAAAATTACAAGCAAAAAGCACTGTCAGCGAAGTGTATAAAGAGCTGTCCTGTTAAGAAGCTAAAACAAATGCCAATAATTTATTTCAGAAGGAAACCAATGAATTTCCGGAAGAAGGGAAAATTTTTGTGATACTAACAGACATTTCACTCGTGTTCTTTTTTTTTTTTTCAAACTACTGAGGAATGGAACCTGATACCTTTTCATCATCTGGACTCACCTGAATAAATTCATAATTACATTCTCACTATTTCGTAAACAACATTTTCATTTTAGAGCCGTTTGTTCGTTTGCCTTCCTTCGTTTGAGATTTTCAATTGGGCCTTGTACGTGTGTTTCTTATGTTGTACCTTGCCCCTCCTGCTTTGGCCACATGGCCTACAGTACGATGTAAATAAATAAATGAAACGAAATGGGTCACAGTTCAGAAATTTTCAAGGAGACATTTTTGTGCGTAGGCATTTGCTGCTACATTATATGGACTTATAAAAAGAAATTTGCGAATGTATCGAAGTATCTTAAGATACAATTGCCAAGTATCGTATCGGATACAATTCTTCTGGCAGTATCTTGTATCTGTATCTCAAATACTTCTTGCCTGAGTATCTTGTATCGTATCGCGATACAATTTCAAAGTATCTTTGCCCAGCCCTGCCACATGTGCATTCGTACGTGCATATATACATATGCAAAATTGAAAAAATCTTACGTGGGTGCTGGGGAGGGGTAGGTGAGTTCACATGGTCCACCGTATGTGATTACTGTCGCCAGCGCCTTCGTGGATTTAATGCCCACACCAACCATATACCCTCAAGCCCTTGAGCGCGCGCGCTGTTACGACCTTATGCGCCCCTACAAGATAAGGCGTAGCGGCCTCATGCGCTCTGCTTTCATGCTGAAGCACACGATGCTCCCATTTTCGTGGGTATTGCCTTTCTGTTTCTCTCTCGTCATAGTCATTGCTTCTCCCTTTTCCTTTTCCGAACCTGTGCGCTTTCGAATAGCGCTCCTAGCTTTGTTTCTCTCACTCTCTCTTTGTTACCTATTAAATGCGAAGCATTTCTTAGCGAACTTCTGCGACTTTGAGCGTATCTATCTATCTATCTATCTATCTATCTATCTATCTATCTATCTATCTATCTATCTATCTATCTATCTATCTATCTATCTATCTATCTATCTATCTATCTATCTATCTATCTATCTATCTATCTATCTATCTATCTATCTATCTAGCCGCCTACGACTTTGTGCTCTCCTGGCTGTTTCGTTAATCGGATGTATACTAAAATTGGTGTGTCATAACATGGCCTTACTACTAACAGAAATGACAGGTCATATCATGAAAATCGCGACACGGATGTCATGAACAGCATGATTTACATTCCACGGCCTTTGGGCTCCCTGGCCGTTCCGTTAATCGGATGTGTACTAAAATTGGTGTGTCATAACATGGCCTTATCACGAACATAAATGACAGGTCATATCATGAAAACCATGACACGCATGTCATGAACAGCATGATTTACATTCCACAGCCTTTGGGCTCTTGCGGCCGTTCCGTTAATTTCATATATACCAAAATTGGTACGGCGTGACAACAGTTCATGGCTAACATAATGACAGGTCCTAACATGCAAATCATGACGCCCATGTCATGTGCAGCATGATTTACATGACATGGTCTCGGGGCGCTCGCAGCCGCTTAAATGAAGGGATACATACGAAAACTGGTATGACGAGACATTTCTGTATGACGAACATAACTGACACGTGGTAACATGAAAATTATGATTTGCATGTCATGTATGACATGATTTACATGTCACGCTCATGGCACACTCGCGGCCGTTTCGCTAGATTGATATACACCAAAATTGGTATTGTGCAATGTGACTTTATGAAGAACATGAATAACAGGTGGTAGCACGAAAACCATGACATCCATGACATGTGTGTCATGATTTACATGCCACGCTCGTGGTGCATTCGCGTCCGTTTCGCTCGCGTGATATACACCAAACTTGGTGTTACGCGACAGGACTGTATGACGAACGTAAGTGAGACGTGGTAACATGATAATCATGACATCCAAGTCATGTACGACCTGATTTACATGTCACGCTCATGATGCGCTAGCGGCCGTTTTTTTATTTTTGTTTGCTTCTTTTGTACTCAGACCTCTCTTCGTCACGTTTGAGCCTATGCGTAGTGTGTGTATCTGTGTATGTATTACGGGAATGCGTATTTAAACTCGATCGCAATGTACAAATCTCATCTTTGATAAAGACCGGTGCACGGATGAAGCATGAAGATACATGTTGCTGCCAGAGATGCCCCGAAATATATATATATATATATATATATATATATATATATATATATATATATATATATATATATATATATATATATATATATATATATATATATATATACGTAGAGGGCGGTATTTGCTTTCACCGGTTAAAATATCAGTTTCGCCGAAATACCGAAGTAATCAATGCGATATAACGACTTGAAGTATTGTACAAAGCAAAGCTAGCAGCTCACTCCTATAGTAAACGCAGCCGCTACAATGAGCGAAGTGACATTCATGCTGTGCATGACTTCAGCGCAAATTTCCCAATGAGAGCACAACACGTACAAAACTATGAGCCGTATGTTGATCCCCTCTAGAGATAAGCGCGCGACCACCGGCGACCACGCCCTGCAAGTGAGAGACTACAGGGCGCGTTCGTCTGTGGTCGCCCGCCGCCTCAACCACTCCCCACATCCTGCTCCTATCTCCAAGCGCCGCCACGAAAGACAGATGGGACGATGAGCTTCTACCATACCCCTAGGCGCTTTCCGCCAACTCGCGGGCAATTAAACAAGCCTCTGCGACGTTGAAGCAGCCGAGAGGTGCGCATACCGGGAACTGTACCGGATGTATATAAGTGCTCACCGCTCAGAGTATCTATGCGTGCGTGGCCGTGCGGTTTATCGCGTCGCCCTGCGGAATGAAGGGTCGCAGGTTGAAATTCAGGTTCGCAATAAAACATAAAATCGTCGAGCCTCCTTAATAATGTTTGTGTCTTGATTGCCAGCGCGCTACATAGACTGACGCCGACAGTCATAGCAGCATTCCACCTCTTAAATTATGGTTCCTATAACTAGATGCGTTTCCGTATAGCGTGCAGCAGTGTCACTCAACCGTCTGGCTGATATCTCATCTTTGCGCGTTGCATGTATTGGAACACAAAATGAAGAGTTTAAAATACCTTCTTCCTTCTGCGAAAGATATCTGCATTACAACGCATATAACCTAAACCGCTTCACAGCTTAAATTACTTGAATGAAACACCATCACAACACATTTATTGACATTGCGTTTGTCATCTCTAACCACTTTAACAATTCTATCTGTGAAGTGAAAGGTGACCACTCTTGTAACAACACTAGGCAGTACTGAAGAGAGAGACCAGACAGATGCAACCCATGTTTGTTCAATCTGCTCTGTATTTGTTTGCAGCGCCCACAAGTACTACTTCCAAAATAGCATAACTGGCAACATTTTCTTGACTTGGGTCAATTGAACGCAGTCTCTTTCTGTGACGTGAAATCAGAGTGCATGGTATGGAAATGCAGGTGGAGTTTGGAATCTAGCGAGTAGGTAGACTATGTAAACAAGTAATTTGAAAATCAGGTAACATTATCTGAGGTATATTTATTTCGTCCAAGCAAACGAAGTATTATTTATTACTATTCTACTCTTCAAAACTATTTCTCGGCCGTTGTTGCCTTTTTATAGTCACCTCAGTCTGAGCCTTCTGTTGTCTCGCTTTCGTTACCAGGGGCCTTGGTACTTGCGGTGCCTGCTAGCGGGTAGCATGTCCCATTTGCAGGAACCGTATTTTCGGCTTCTCTGATGACACATAAACAGCCCTGAGGACATTCGGTTGTCATTCGGTTTCCCAAGTGGTTGAGTTTCCGTTCACATGTCTAGAATGAATGACATCGCAAACGTAAATATAGTTCGGAAATAGAAAGCATTGTTGAAACGTAATTTACTCATTGTGTGTTTTTTTTTTTTTACTACGGGCAGCTCGGTGCTGCGTTTCTCGCACATTTCTTTCATCCATTCAAGTTTAGCATAACTGTTTGTGATTTTTCTCACCTTGGTAAAGACTCCGTTTTTCTTTTTTTGCTAATTGTAGTGCTGACATTACTGTAGCACCCTTTTTATTTCTTCACTGCTGGCGTATACAACCACACATTCAGAATCCAAATATATACGAAGATTTTGAATACATTGTACCGGTAGTAGAAAACAAATATTAAAGAACACTTTCTATGAAATCTTCACTGAATTTCGTGGTATTGGAATAAACCTCCTAGCTAAGACAAGGTGTAAAGTTAATATGGAGGATGGCATACATTAGGAGAATTTCTCTTGGGGAAAATTGAATGCCGAGCACACGTTTCAGTGCTCCGGGGATGCGCCTTTCACCACAGACGAACGTAACAACTAAGGTGAAAGACGCCGTTCCGATACCTCGGCAGTGTGCACACGACGTCATTTTTAAATGCGTGGGCATTTTTATTCCGATTCTACGAGAAAACTGACTGTCCGTCCCTCTTCTCCTTTGTAATGTAAGGCGATTATCGTCATAATGAAATAACTGAATAAAACAAGAGAAGTTTCTCTGTTGGGGGTGGGTTTCAACCGAGGCCGCCGGGGTGCGAAGGCTAGTGTTTTAACCACTAGGTTGTGCAACCCCTCTTGCAGAAAGTGAATATATATGAACCATATGGTTTCTTTCACCCCCCGGTGCAAAACAAATATAGAGAGAGGGCACATTCTATGAAGCCCGCGTAGAGAATTGCGCAGAAGATGGAAATACCGGCTTTGCGAAAACTTGATGCCAAACATGCGATTGAGTGGTCAGCTGATGCGGCTTTTAAAGGGCTGCTGATGATGCTCACCAACGCTAAAAGAAGAAGACGCCACGCCGATGCTTTCCGAAAATAGCGTGGTAGGAAAAGCAGCAAGCTGCAATAAAACTCCATCCTCGCAATATAATGGCCGTGCGGCGGCCCAGTGCCCGCAAAGAGTCCAAACTTGCTCGCCCAATAACGTTTTAGAGCTCAGCTCTTAGACGACCGTTCCCGCGTTGAACGGCATCGCCGTTGTTGGCGGCATTACCGATGGAGCGAACGAGGATGAGAGAATGCGAAAGAGAGCCTGCCCCAAGGAGGTTTTGACCATGAGAGCCAACGAGCCGCTGTGTTAGCGTCTGCAACGCCTCTTTCCTGCTCGCGCTTCTTCTGACAGCGCACCGCATGCCTTTCGCGCTCGGTTGGTAGACCTGCGAGGCTTGGTTGACTTGTGTGGGTTCACCTGCGTGGCTTGGGAGAAGCAGAGCCGTATATTCCCTTTACGGCTCTGGGGAGAAGAAGACGTGCGTTGGTCGAAGGGACACATTGTGTGTGGAACGCTCTAGTGGGCTCTTAAGGCCCATTTATTGTCCGGCGAAGCGTTCGTGTCAGCTAGTGGCGGCGGAAGTTGGCGACGCCAGGTCCACAACGTTATGTTCACGCGAAAACCGAGCATTCTATGCTCCCACTCGTTCTGCGCGGCGTCACCTTGACGCAAGCGCGTTTGCTCGACTTATCGCAAAATGAAAAAAACCTAAACAGCTGCGGTCATAATTCGCACTAGGCAGTATCGTAATCGCCGGTGAATTTTTTTCTGGAGGGATGCATACAAAAGGCTAGCACCGCTACACTAACGGAAAAGCAGTGGGAGGTCAAGCTATCGGGCCCAGAGCTGAAGAATCAGCGAAGCCTTGTAAAACGGGCACGAGGGATGGCGAATGCCCGCTGCTACCTGGAATAAGGAGGCCGCCAACCTTGGGCTCACAGTGCGCTTGGTCAAAATAAACGTTTATTATCTTTTTGTCCCTTCCCTCAATCTATGCTTTAGCTAGTCGGAATAATAACACTACCACGTGAAAGCACGGCCATAAATGAACGAGATTGTGTCCGCGCGATTGTGTTGTTTTAATTCGAAAGCCTTGGATGCCTCATCCAACATGAAAATTCAGCTCTGGCGTTGGCGGCATCGACACGAGTAATCCAAAAAGTCATGATTACGTGTTGACGTCACCGTATGATGTCACTATGACGTCATGACGTGACGTCGTCGCTTCGTCAAAAGTAGGCCGATCATGGAGGCCGTGAGAAACTAGGTGACGTGCAGAAAGACTGCAATGCGTCCGATTCTGGAAGCAGTGCGCAATCACGTTAGGCGCAGAAAGCTTTCGGAAGGTGGCAACGGGAGGATCAGTACACCGACTGAGAAAAAGAAGATAGCTTTCGTCTTAGAATCGCCTGAGGTGAACGCGTAAGCGACCCTGCGAGTTTTTATTCCTCCAATATTGGAACTTACCGCTTGTTGTGCGTCAATAACCCTGAGTCGTTAGATTTTATGATCGTGTGTTTGATATTCGTTTTTCAACAGTATATTGATCTGAGCAGTTTAGAAACGCGGCTTCCTTTCCAACAGTTCATTTTAACGACAATAAGAATTTATATATTGGTAGTAGACTTCTTTGTTATATAGTGAACACTCTGAGCTTAAGCGTTTCCGCGTGCTTTTTAAGTAACGTCTGTAGACGTTCAGCGGCTCTTGTAATGTATTGTATCTCGCATTCGTTCCTTGTAAGTATTGCTAAGCTTGGGATAGCCTAGGTGCAGTGTGTGGTGCATAACGACAAGACAGTCACTGGGGGTAGTTTTTGTGGGCAATGGTAGCTTCTTACCGCATTTACACACTGGCCATTTGGGATGGGTGTAGTCGGATCGCCATCACTGTAGCACTCATTTCTGAAAGAAACAAGAATGAGTCGTTCTTTACAAACTGACATGGACTATAAAAACTTACTACTTAGTGACATCGTTTATTGGACGTAGTTTCGCTTAGTGAATTAGTGACCATAAACACAACATGAAATCGTCTGCGTTACCACGACCGTGCACCAACTGTCTGTCATTCTCAGGCATAAGTTATTGCTTCCCGAGCACCCTGAACAAAATAATGTATACACATACTTTCCATTAACTTTCTTTTGAGCATGCTGTGTTAAATATGCATTTTAACGAGCTTAGATGATTTTTAATGCCTAAGTGTTATTTTGCCTGATCAGCGAGGCTCACTCTTTGTTCTTCTGTCCCGTGAGCCTAATTGAAAAAAAAACACAATAGAATTGCTTGTCGGTGCTGGATTTAGTCCAGGACTCTGCTTCCTAGGTTAAAAACCCGTGCTTGCAGAAGGCGAATGTAAGGTGAAGTGCTATAAAAATAACAAAAATTTAAAGAATAATAATAAACAATGACATATGGAACAAAATAATTTTAATAAAGCATTGCATATAACTGCAGTTTGGGCCGCCGTCGTAGAGCATGAAAATGAAGTGTAGTGGAGAATGTGCTTGGCGTCCGCAAAAAAAGACGAAGAAAACCGACAAGCTCGGACATCATGACTGTGACATCACCTTACTCGCCCGGCCAATAAATGCTCGTTTGTTTTGGGCCTTCTGTGCCCACAAGTTGGTGACCCGGACGTGATTTCCGGGTCACCAAGCCGTCATATCAGCCCATAATTACTTCATACCAGCCACGTCTTCATCCATCACAATGCCACTCGTACTCCATTACAAGCGCCTTACAACGGTCCATTTAAAGTCCTCAACTGTGATCATAAGTACTTTGCACTCCTTGGTAATGAACGCGAAGAAACAATTTCTGTAGATCGTTTGAGGCCAGCTCATGTAGATGCTGGCAACGCCATCTCAACCAGATAAACGGCTGGACGGCAATCCCTTCATCACTAGAGGAGGAGCCTAGTAGTGAACAGTGTGCTTGCAAAAAAAAAAAAAGAGACTGACGAGCTCGGACATCATGGCTGTGACATCAGCTTATTCACTCGGCTGATAAACGTTTGATTATTTTGGTCCTTCTGTCCCCACAGACGTTATATAGTAATAATAAAAAAGCAAAACTAACAGAAATATTTAAAAATAATACCAGCAAAAAATAAAGAGGAGTCCTTGACTCTAGTACATACATGCCTCTCCCATATTCTTTACCTCAATATATCGCCAAATAAAAACACACTGCTGCGTTCATATTTCGCATCAGGCAGTATCGTAATCGTCGGTATTGTTTTGTAGACTATATTAATAACATACAAACCGAAACAATATAGCTGCTCTTTTCACAGATTTATAGATTTGGGAAGTGCCATCAATGATACTTATGACCAAAAAAGTAAGCTTATAGGGTCTCCTAACGAAACGTCCTGCCGGAGAGTAGGTAGTTGAGAGTAGTTGAGGAGTAGTTGAGAGCTTAGAGTTGGGCGAGTTATTCATCATTCATAGACAATGACGCAGAACAGACCAGAACAACACGAGCGCAAACTCTCCACTGGTTTATTAGAAATAAGAACGACACTTAAATGCATCATCATCGCAAGCACACCTGGTGGTAACTTAACACGTGGTCGTATTTAGACGCTGTCATCCGCTATTAAATTAACATTTATATGGTCAGCAAAAAGCAGAAAGCTTTTACGACACGTGCGGCGCAAGAAGGCAAATTTTTTGATAACTAGAGAGAGCCCTGGCTGACGCACTTATCAGCCATGTTTCTTGTATGGAACTTCTGCATTAATCTTCTGTTAATTTGTTGCCTCTCTGTCCGGAAAATGCGCGTGTCTTCCAAGGACGCACTGTATCCTCAGGAATTACAGTGGTGGAGCAGGCACGTACGTGTTGAATTATGGAAGTCAAGTCGTGTACCCTCAGTATGGTGTTGACTCACCTCCCACTTTGTTCGACGTATGACATGCCACAGCTATAAGTGGTACCTGGTTCACCACGCCAGTTCAGCACGAGCACTTCTACGAGATACACAGAAGAGACGCAAACATTAAAGCGCCCTGTGTGTCTCGTAGAATTGCTGCGCTATCCAACTTAATTATGGTATACCGACGTGCCCAGTCTTCAGACTTAGTAAATACGCACTGGAATGTTGGCGCAGTTTGTTTAGTACACTGGACTTTAGCTGTTTCAAATCAGCGCTCCTTGACATTGTTCATGCCATGATGCTCTATAGAAAGAAATGAAGATATGTCTGAGGAGGAAAGCGACGATGAGATGCTGTCGGCGCGGGAACCAAGCGTTCGGTGAGTGTTGGAGTATTTCATCCTGCAGCAATAGTACAGCAAACTGACCTTTATTGCTAAATTATATTTAAGGGATGCCTATGTACCCCTTCTTTTGTCCACACACACACACACACACACACACACACACACACACACACACACGCACACACACACACATATATATATATATATATATATATATATATATATATGAAAAAAGGTGACTTTCATTCAGGACTCGTTTTTCTTTGTTAGACACAATATTAACGACAACCACCAGACAATAATGTCAGGGAAAGTATAGGGGTTGTTTTTTGTAGTAATTACGATATAAATGTGAAGAAAGTAAAGTGGACGAACAGAAAACTTGCCGCCGGCAGGGACCGAAACTGCGACATTCGAATAACGCGTCCGATGCTCTACCACTGAGCTACGGCGGCGGTCATCCCCTCGTCCACTTTATGAAGTATAAATGTGCATTTAAACCTGGTAGTGTTAGTCAGTACGAATCGCAGCCGTGACGGCGAGTGAACACTCTTTTTCTGCCTGTAGGCGTCACGTAGCACGTGATCGTTTTATGAGCTGGCAGCTGACCAATAATTCCTCGCTGACTACCTCAAGGCATTAAGTCTGCCAGAACGAGACCCTCGCTATGAATGAAGAAAAGAAGGTGACTTTGTTAAGGGCTTGTTTTTCTTTGTTAGACACAATATTAATGACAACCAACAGACAATAATGCCAGGGAAAGTGTAGGGGGTTATTTGTAGTAATTAGAATATAAATGTGAAAAAAGTAAAGTGGACGAAAAGATAACTTGCCGCCGGCAGGGACCGGCAGGGACCGGCGGCAAGTTGTCTTTTGATGGCCCTTTAGGCTGTCACGACGACTTCCATTTTCATGACTCTGTTCATCAATTACATAACTCCCTTCTTTCATTTTTCTCCGTTGGGAGTAATACGTACACTCCCTACTCGTTGGAGTCCACGTGACTACCTATTCGTAGTCAGGGTGGTCCCTTTTCAATGACAACCCCGACACCTACTCGGCTGGTCACTTGACTTATTTATTTATTTATTTATTTATTTATTTACACTTCACCTACATCGCCGTAAGGCATTGCGTAGGGGAGGCACACATGGGTAATAACACAACGAAGTTAACAATCGATATTGTAGTTTCAACAACTACAACAATACACATGATACTTTTGAGAAAAAAAAACACTCGAATGACAGTGAACTACACAAATTATAAACAATGACACAGTCATACTTAAAGGGGCCCTGCAACACCTTTCTTAGTTATATTGGAATAGTGTCGTTATTGACGTATGACTCTTCACGAGTCATATGCCGCAAAAAATTTTCGAATCCGTCATGTCTAAGTGGTGTTACCAAATTATAGAGATCACGTTCCGCAGCTTTCTCCCTCAACTCAACGCCGCGAGCGCGCGGAAAGCTAGGCAGCGAGTCGAGGGAGGCAGCGCAGAGGAGCGAGGCTCCGCCCAAGAGCGCCGGCGGAGTTTTTTTTTTTTTTTTCATTTCTTTCTCTCTGACGTCTGGGCGCAACCACGTGGTCTGTGCCGCCACTTCCGGTCGGCTTGCGTCGTTCTCGTCGAGCGGAGTCGATATCGCGCGTGCTTGAAAACTGCGCGTCGGTTTGGTAATGTTGGGTGTGCACCTCGAACGCCGTAGTGTTTTCATCGCTCTGCCAACCATGGAAGCAAACCTGCGCGCTCGTTTAGAACGAATGAGAGCTGATATCGGTTTCGGCTCATACTCCGATACACCGCCTCGTAAGACGGCACTGGCAGACGACCCCGAAGCGCCGCCATTACCGGACGTCAGCATTGTTATCGGAGACACGCTGCGCCCGTGCCTCGGTCGGTCGTGAGAACGTGCCGACGATGCAGTTCTCAGCTGACGAGGCAACACTCGAACGGCTGCCACTGTCAACGCAACCGGCGATGGTCAAAAGCACAGAAATATTCACGTTTTCGGCACTGCGCATGGCGAAGAAAACGGAACCACGCAACTACGAGAAGACAAGCTCTCGGTGAGACCGGAAGTGCTAATATTAATGTTTGTTCGGTGTTTTTAACGCGATAACAGAATATAAACATACATATTATCTACTTATTGAACTCAAAATTAACAACGAAAGTAATAATGAGGGTGTTATCGGGATTATAACATCAGCCAATGGTGGAACTGCCGACAATCGCGTCATATTTTGCGGACTAATACATCATTTGTCGAGAGAAGAGGGAGCGATTTTCAGCTGACTTTGAGAATTTATTGTAAATTCCAGGCCGTGCGCATCGCTGTAATATTTGGCTCGCGTGTTCTCGGGAGCCTCGACTACCGATCGGCAGCGCTTTTTGAGCATGCTCGAAAAGTGTTGCAGGGCCCCTTTAAAGGAGCGCTCAGATCAAAATTCAAAATTGACATGTGACCTTCAATCAATTTCTCGGTACGCGTGAGTTTTTTGTGAAACAAGAATGTTGTCCGTCACCTAGAAGTTATTTTATTTCGGGGGCAAACAGCGCGCGAAGGCACAACGGCGCGTTCAGCCTCCTGCAACATCGACAACATGACAACGCGTTTAGCGAGTCCCCCACACCACGCATAGCGACGATGCTCTAGTGACAATGACGCCAACGACCTGAGTGTTTTCATCATGGCGCAGACTGGCGGCGATGCATGTCAACGCTCTTACTTTCATTAGCACACTTGTTTCCTCTCATGCCTGCGCCTTTATCACGCCGCTTCGAGAATTTGTGGCACCGCCACGCTGGTCTAGTGGTTATGGCGCACCTGAAGGTCGCGCGACTGAATCCCGTCCGCGGCGGCTGCATTTTCGATGTAGGCGAACACGTTTAACGCCCATGTACTTAGATTTAGGTGCACGTTTAAGAACTCCAGGTGGTCAAAATTTCCGGAGCCCTCCACTACGGCGTCCCTCATAAATATATCTGGTTTTCGGACGTTATACCCCAAATATTATTCGATAATTCGCCGTGTACTTCTCAGCGCGAGTGTGATTGTTGGAAGCTATGATCTCACTTGCATTATGTTCCAACATATCGTAAAAGTGTGGGGCGCTGCTAACGACAGTCGCGTTTCAAGTACAGCAAACAGAAATAAACAGTTTTGGTTCGCTGCGATGATACTGAAGGTCCAGTTGCATCGTATAAGATATATCTCAAGTGTGCTTTTCACTACGTTGCTCATGAAATTTGGACGGCCGTCAATAACAATGTTAATTCCGGTTCTTGTATCTGTCAACCAGTGGCGTTGGCCTACCGAAACTGCCCAACGAGGTTGATCGTAACAAGAGTCTGGGACTCCCTTTAGCGTGAAACGATCAGTGCGTACCGCCTCCCACCTCAGCCCGGTTTTTTTTTACAGCGAAAGCTGTTATGAGATCATTTCAGCGGCCGTTTTTGGCGCCGTAGTTATCCGCCGACGCCACCCGTGTCCGTAACCACTACCGCTCGAAACAAGAAAAAAAAACGAAATAAAGAAAAAAATTCCAGCATGGAACGCGGTTCGAACCTGGGCCCACTGCGTGGCAGCCCAGTATTCCACCTCTGATCCATGCCGGTGCTTGGAACAGCTTTGCCAAAAGGAAAGTCCTATACAGGCTTCATTTCGGGAAGGAACCACATTTACGTATGCAATATAGCATGATAGAAGAGTAAAATAAGCACCAAGCGTAGCACAACGCAAGTTCTGTAACCAGGCATCACACAATGCGAATTGAGCAACGAGTAGGTTGTTGAATGCTTCCAACCCATTACAAAGGGCTCCTCCATAAATGTTCGTCGTCACCAGGCACAGCATCAACAAAGTGCGCATAATGCCTTACATGCGTTTATCAGGTACAACGGCTCTCCGTAGAATGACAAAAAATGGCATAGTGCCTGATTCCTTAGTTCTCAAAAATGACAATGACTTATAGCGTAGTGGATTCCTCGCATGCGCACTTGTAATGGTTGGCAAGGAAGCCCATAGGCACATGATCTATTTCCTCGGGGTCTCAGTAAAGTTCTTCATCCCCCCCCCCCCCTATCTCTCCCACGTCAACGTATGGTATACACCATGACGGGAGAAGGAAATAGCGACCGGGCGTCACCCAATGCAAATTACATAACTGGTGGGCCGTTTAAAGCTTCCAACCCATTACAAAGGGCTGAACCATAATTCTTCATCGTCGTCAGTCGTCGTCAACAAAGTGCACATAATGCCTTACAGCCGTGTAGCTGGTGGCTCGCTTCTCCGCAGAATGATGAATAATGGCTTAGTAGGTGCGTCCCAACTTCACAAAAATTGCGATTTATGGCGTAATGGGTACATTGCTAGTGTACTTGTATTAGTAGCCCCAAGAGAGCTTACAACGGGCTCTAAAACGCCGCTCTTCCAGCTTTCGCTGTGACTGTGCCGCGGTTTCAGCGCAGGCCTGGCATTCTTTTTAACATGAAAGTGTTGTATACTTGGATCCAACGCGGCACCACTGACGTATTTCCGTCATGGATATGACGTTCTAAAACATACGCTAACAGATGGAGATGGCCAAGAAAAAAATATAAGAGGAAGTTCCGCCGCCGGGAGTCGAACCTACGACCCCGCGCTTTGCAGCGCGGACCGGCTCGGCCACCGACGGCACGTTCTTCATCATTTTGACGGTGAGAAATATATATATATATATATATATATATATATATATATATATATATATACCATTTGCGGTTGGCGGTACTCAGACATGGCACTTCACCGCGTTTCGTTATCACTAGCGAGATGCCACGAAGGGATCGAAGGCTGCTCTTTAAAGGTTGTCGCCCCGCGCGTTGCGATGCGCGGGCACCTCCACAGGGCGTGGTCGCTCGTGCGCGCGCTTATCTGCATGCGGGGGGGGGGTGGTTTGTACGTCTTATGCTCTCCCCGCAAACTTGCGTTGCAGGTAAGGAGAGCATGGAGGTCACTTCGGTCACTTCAGCGGCCTCTTTCGCGAAAGGAGCGCGCTGCTCACACACAAATAAGTTACAACTGTGACAGTTCGCGCTCATCCGGCGTATACTTGTGCGTTCGTTTCGTGCGTCCTCCTTTGTGTTTGAGCAGCGCGCTTCAACTGTCCAGCTGTTACAGTTCTTAGTTCGCGCTGATTATGTGTATGTTTATTCCGTGCGTGCTTTCTTCTTGAGCAGCGCGACGCGAGTTTCGAGCTCCTTGGCGTTCTACGCGTGACATTACAATTTGTTTCTATAGCATTCATTCCTTCGACCTCGTGGCGAAAGAATGCGCCACAAAGGCTCAACTACGTCTGTGAAGACGCGTTTTCCTATCGTGTTATACCGCTTCCTATGACAGATAAATCAGCCATATTTTTTGTATGTCGATTGAAACTGTGTTCATAAAAATAACGCAAAACAATAGCATTAGTGGATTTAGGTTACGCAGCCTATGTGAAGCTGCTGGTATATGCAAATGACTGCAGAACGAACTTACGCTGCCTAATGATAATGTACTCGTCCTGATACGATGCGATTGTACTTGCGCGTGATGTAGAACACCTAGCTTAAATATGCGCTGCTCTACTTATATTCACCGTGACGCAAGAGATCAATAACGGGAAGTGCCTTCTAATCCCTGCACGTAGGGGGTTTGCTATTGATATTTTAAAGGAACATTGAAACTTGCACGTTTAAATAAAGGTAGAATTCTTGCTGTTCTAGTCATTTGATATCTTTTCGCTCGTTTTGCAAGTAGTATTATTGAAATCGACTTCCCAAAAATCATACGTAAGTAAAATCGTTGCCAGGTGAAATGTGACATTTACGTTGTTATTCCCAATTCGCTGTTATTGCGACATGTTACGTTTACGAGGTAGGCAGTCGTCCTTGAAATAAAAAGAAATTTGGGATTCCTTCCTCTATCAAGGGAATTGGTGGCAAGCGAAGCTCGTCGCTAAGAAATGCTTCACGTTTAATGAAGTGAATTGACTGCCTGGTACGTCATGAAACCCTTTTACGTGTGGCGCATACCCGCATAACACGGCCCGTGGTAGACGGG
This sequence comes from Rhipicephalus sanguineus, assembly GCF_013339695.2. NCBI lineage: Eukaryota > Metazoa > Arthropoda > Arachnida > Ixodida > Ixodidae > Rhipicephalus > Rhipicephalus sanguineus. Next base: position 66,975,257 of record NC_051179.1, read on the forward strand.
TATGCGCCATAGGTGATTCAGAGTATATATAAACCCAGGAGCAGCGAGAATAGACAGGTGCTCGTGTCGTTGATGGCGTTGTCGATGAGTGAATCATTCTGATGGAAGCAAAGAATGTCACAGTACGAGCACGAATCGAACGCTGGCGTTTTGCATGGCAGTGAAGTATTCTACCGCAGAACATCAGCAGTGCTTCAAAATTTCTTCGAAAAAGACCTTACAGATGCGCCGTGTCGGACAAAGGCAACTGTGGTTGCAGCTTTTAAACGTAAGCTATCGTAAAGCGTTGCTCGAATACGCCGATAAACGCCACTGATCACATGCACATCATTCAACCATAGCGTGCGCTTCGTTGCGATGAAGCTTACATCTCTGCTTTAACGTAAGTGGCCACGTTATGTCGGACCATGAGTTAACCTTTGCACGCCAGTGTTGTCGACGTGCCTGACATACCAACAATACGGGCACAACTACTAAATTTACATAAACACGTCGGTCCACCTCGTAATGCTTGACGCAATGCAAAAAATACTGCATACACTGTTATTCTCTGACTGTTTCACATGAAGTTGATTTTTGCAATGCGTGAAATTTGCCGGAATTTTATTTATCATTTCGTTTGTGCACGCCAGCAGTGGGTGAGAATTTTCGGGTGCGATTGCCATATGCTTTTTCCGCGGTGGTGGGTTTTTGCAACACCACAACAGACACATCCAGCTTCACAAGTCATTCAAGAGAAGCTTCGCTTGAAGAAGTAACTTACATTCCTCGAATAAGCGGAATAACTTATATAACTCGAATTGGATAGAAGTGCGTGCAGGTATTTGCTTCTGGAGAGGCGTCATAGTGCATATCTTTTTTATTCCACCTCAACCGAAGTCTTTTCGCGTTTTACTGTGCTAAGCTTTGTGCGACTTAGTGCAAACATTAATTTTCTTTTTACTTCGAAACGAAGCACACGGAAACCTCGAGGAGGCAGTATCGAACCGCTGGGTGCGCTGGGAGGAGGCTCTGCTCAACTCAGCAGTCGAAGAACAACTTTGGGCCGTCAAGTGAGCCGAGGAAGCCGCCCGAGCCCAAGGGTTCGCGGCCGATGCCTAGGCCAGGGTTGAGGCCTACCCCAAGTAAAGATCACTGGGCTTTATAAAGAAAGTTATTTCTCTCTCTTCAAAACGAAACCTAGCGAGGAAGAAGAGCCGTTGATTATTCGAAAAACCTGCATTTATCGTCTGCGTCCAAGTCCACAACGCAGGATGTCAGCGTTTGGTAAGTTACTCTCCGGGTTCCAGTTTCAGAATTATAAATGCTGAAACAGTTTTCTGAGATTTCATGAAGACGAAGTTGCACAATGTCGACTGAACATTGTACAATGTCGTTCCCCGCCATGGCCCCGCGTAACTGACGCCTTTGCAAAGTCCTAAAAGAACTTTCTAGGCATACCAAGTGGTAAAGATGATCGGAATGAGTGCGCAGAAAAACAAGCAGGTACAAGCGAGAATTATTATTGTGTCAAAAAAGAAGGATTAAGGAAAGCAACACGAGCCAGGTGCTACTGTTGGTGCTTCGTTCGTCACAAAGCGCCAAAAGGAGCTATACTCACATAAGTATGGCAGAGACGGTAAAAAGAAGGACTACCACAGCGTTCATTTGGGTAGGGTCCGGTGCACACGTCCAGAATAGAAAATTCTGACGACTTGATGAAGTTGTCATTCTTTTATATTCGAAGAATAGAGCGACCTAGGGTGCGAATTGAATACTTCGTTCTGAATAGAGTAAAATTTCACCAGGAAGATATTTCCTGTTTACATTCCACTGGCTGACGAGTCAGATCAATTTTTAAATAGTAATTCTATAGCTACGTCAGCAAGGAATGAATGACAACGTACCGAAGCCGCATGCCGTTTTTAAGGCTACGTCAGAGTACACGATCTATCACTTGAGAAGACAATCACCTAAACTTCAACAGGAAGAAAGGGTGCCCTCATGCTCTGCCTGATGTTTCATGAACTCCGAACTTTTAGTGACGACCTTAAGTAGCACTTGAAAGAAAAGGTATCTCTACACGGTGACGCCAGTGTTTCCGTGTGCTACTAAATTTCGTCATTTAAAGTGGAAGTGGTAGCACCCTTAGGCTTCTACCTCTGTCTTCATTGAACTGAATTGTCTCATCAAAAACAATTAGACGTGGACGAAAACTAGGTCTATGTAATGCTAAGTTTATTCAGAAACGAAACTAGGCTAATCAGCCCGACATGTGTCGGAACGATACATGTGATAGATTAAAAATATGTGTGATATACACCATCATTGAAAAATACTCAGTATTGCGGTATACCTATATGACTTCGCTATTAATGGCAAAAAAAAGAACTTTCGAGTTGCGTCAACAAGGACGAGGGACTTGCTTAACCAAACGTAACGATGAACATTTCATAGAACTATTTGTTATCCCAAGAACGATGTGATAGGGAATGTAGTGAACACAAATCAATCTTTTACTGATAGAGATTTGTTACAAAATAGAGTCATATCCTATTCCCGAACGTGACGATTGTCATTCTCAAATTACTTTAAACGAAACTGAAATGCTGTTGAGAGCACTTTAGCAAGGTAGTGTCCTAAGTGAGATTATTAAAGGCTGCCGGAATTCCGCTCTACGCCCAAGAATAACAAAAATAAATATACCTAGCGATATCTTCCGGTACATTGTCATCAGTATAATCTTCTATTAGCGGCAGCCAAACAAAAGGGCTTTGAGATTGCGTGCGTCATTGTTATTGTCATGACGCACACGCTCACACGTATTTTCATCTGCACGCGTACCTGAGCTGCCGTCGACCCAAGGGTCATGTATTGATACACGCACTGTCGTATGCCATTGTTAAATATTTGCTTGTTTCCTACCACATGGAGCGAATCGTATAGTTCAACGTAGGGTTCGTCGAAGTGCTCTTTGCAAGTCGAAGCTTCGTCATACCGATTTATGTCTTGCTCCAACACTGCCCCGCCACAGTGGTCTAGCGATTATGGCTAGAGCTCCGTGTTTTCGGTGTTTATATTTCTTGAAAATCGGCGAGTGTTTATCAGAGTTTATATTCTTGGCGAAAATTCGGCGTTTATCGCAGTTTATTTCTCCTAAATCCCCAATTCCCCGATAATCGGTGTTTTGCATTAATCTCAAAACCCCGAAATTTTAGATCAGTTCCTATCTGAATGCTAAAGGATCCAAACACACGAAGCACATTTATTTGTTCTAGAAGGTTCGAATATGGAAAAACATATACGCACACGCAAAATGCTTGAACACAAAACATCTGTATTTGTGCGTATAACAACCTTAGCTGAAAGCTTATTGTTAAACACGCAAGCATGCTTTGCGAAGTTGCTGTCAGTGATTGAAGCGCGCTCCTTTCGATTGACGACACTCAGCTATGAAAATTCCCTTTCAGCGTTAGCGCTAGAAAATGGAAGCGTCAGAAGATGCAGCGCGCCGCGAGAAAGTGCTGGCCACTGGACATTGTGAAGTCTCCAAAACGACGGGGGTTCAGCAATGTTACATAGCACTGATAGTTCGCAATATCACTCAGGAGCTGGCTGGCTCATGTCGTCAGTTTCAAGCAGCACTAATTGAAAAATAGGCGCATAGGTTTGGAACGCGCAGGGCAGCTCACGCTTCACATTTGGGTTCACAATTTGAACACAGCACCAAAACGATTCTTTGCTGTTCTGGAGTTGGTCGCACAGGTTCCTGTCAGATGTCTGTCTCCACTTTTCGGCGACAGCAGCGTAGTATCGTGAATGTCTCCGACAGTCGTTAAGCGGTCATTCTTGTCAAGGAGGTCCAACAGACTTGTGACATCTGATGCGAAGACCTCGGTCGGATCACGCCATTGACTGATTAGTGCGTGCAAGCGAACCCCCAGTATGGGATAAACTTGGTGTACTAGGTTACTCTCTGCCTGAAGTTCCTTAATGATTGACAGCACGGCACACGACTTGGTCTTCAGAACCTCATCTTAATGAGCAAGTCGTGCACAGCTTCAGGCGATGAAATAAGATTCTTGAGCTTTTCACACTTCGTTCCCTTGGCTTTGTCGCTTCTCAAGAAAGGCAAAATGGCCCGCCAGTAGTCTAAAATATCTTCTAGAGCTTCATTAAAAGAGAACCGCCTCGACGGACATACGGTTTTCACTGACTTCATGGACATGCCTATGGCCAAGCACACAAAGCCAAACTTATGCCGTAGCTCTCGCGACGACTTCAAGAGGGCAGGAAAGCGCACAACAAAATCGTGAACTACGATAAACGAGCTCGTACTGATTCCATCCTCCAGAGCGCTGTTGAGTAGGTGGCACGGATCGTTGGAGTAAAGCGCTTTGAATTCGGGGTTGGAGAGTTGCAAGTTCTTGTGAAGCTTCTGCATGTAGGAAGCTGAGTCGGAGCACAATACGGCCACGTCGCCTAATACAGCAACGGGTGGTAAACTTTAAATCGGTGAAACCAGAAGATGCATCAATGAGCGTTTAGAACTTGCTCTTTCGATACAGAACGGAACCAGGTCATATTGGCCCCTGAAATCATAGTTTATCAGATAAATACGAATTGTAAAAGTTTTACCGGCGAATGTTTATCGGATTTTTTCAGATAAAACCGAAAACACGGGGCCCTAAAACTTATGGCGCTCGACTGCTGACCCGAAAGTCGCCAGGATAGAATCCCGGCCGCGGCGGCTGCATTTTCGATGGAGGCGAAAATGTTGGAAACCCGTGTACTTAGACTTAGGTGCACGTTAAAGAACCCTAAGAGGCCAAAATTTGCGGAGCCCTGCACTACGGCGCCTCTCGTAATCATTGGGCGGGCGTTTAGCAGTGTTAACAGTGGGCGGCCAGCGTCGAGCGTTGATAACCGTCCTTGCTGGTCAAACCCGAATACAAGAAGTGGCCGTGGCATTATCATGGTTTAGGGACGTTAAACCTCAGGTAATATTTTTATTACTTCAGCACCAAGTCAGCGCTCGCTGTGGCTCCGCCTTCACTCATCACCCACCAAACAGGCTAGTGGCAGCACCTGAGGGCATTTCTGAGCGTCATCTAAACGCGTTGTACGGGTAATCATTCCTAGGAAACGCACTTGTGAGCTGCGCAATCCGCAATGTTACTAAATCATGGTAACACAGCCGCATTGTGTAGTATATAATCATCAAGACAGACGATTAAAATTTCAACGTTTACAAAGAAACAATTTCTTTACTCGAGTGCAGTCAATCCATATAACAAACTTCATTTCCACCGATCCTATCTGAACCTATAGGCCTCGCGCGCTGCTGTTTAAAATCGGACATGCAGTGCCACTTCGGCGGTTGCTGGCGAAATGTCGCTGTTCCCTCCGCAGAGCCGCGCTTGGTCGCAGCAGGTTGGCAATGGCCCCTAGCAGCGCAAGTGTGTGTACGCGGCGATAAAGGTCAACTTTTATCTGCTCTTGCGAGTTCGGATGTCATAACAGCTGCAAGAACACGGCCGGGAAACTGCCGAAGGTGCAATTGTATCATTTTCATGAAAGTCGTACAAGGCTGATCGGCGAAAACGCGCCCGATAAGCAAACACGGCCAATCTTTGCACGGTTTCTTCCGTTTTCTGTCCAAGTCAGTGGTGTAGCCAAAGGGGTTCAGCCCCCCGCCTCCTCGCCCCGAATTTTTTTGATATTGTATGTGTATTTGTATTTTTTTTATATACACGCACATGCAAACGCACGGACGAAGACACATAAAGTATGGTTGAACCCAACCGAAAAAAAAAATCTGGCTACGCTACTACTCCAGGTAATTTTAACACATTGATGGTTTCCTTGTTCCTTTTATTGCTGCTAGGACAAATGGGGATTTGTGACAGCCAGTGCGACGCAAAACAGTCCTCTGCACTACCAACTTTGTCGGCTGCGCGCGGGCTGAGGGGCCTCGGGATCGGCTGTATGATGGGACGAACTATTCGAAACACACAGTTACACATGTCCGAAAATATAATTTGGCAAAGTGTTCGACCTACTAGCAGCGCTATAAAACGAAGAGACGGGCATTTCATGCGGTTTCTATCTTTTTATCGTTGCTAGTATGTCATTTCAACTGTCCCAGCTTTCTGCCAACGCGCGCCAGTCCTAGGACATGTGACGCGCGAGGCTGCCGATAAAAAGCATTTTCTATCGTAGGCCAAGAAAAAGTTTGCTCGTCTCTAAACGCACGGTCTTCATTTGTGTGACGCATTTTCTGAATATTTCCGACAAACGGACGGCACTGTGGAGTTCTCTCACGTAGTAAACGTGATTAGCGGCGTACAAATCGCCACCCCGAAGCGAACTACTTCGCTTGAAGCATTCTTGAACATTTGTTGTTCGTCCGTAGCCGCAAAAAAAGCAAATGGGGCTCATTCTGTGTTGCCATTTTCACGCACTGACGTTCACCGCACACCTCTTCGAGCTACGCGCCGGGAAGGGAACAGCGACAAAATGCGCGAAGTGGCCGCAATGCCACTGCGCACTCAGAGAGCGGTGGCGCCGTCAACTGAGCGCAGGTAGCGTGCCTCGACGTGTGCGCTTCCTCCGCTACAGGGTGGAAACACTGCTTTTCTGCGTGCCCTTTTGGTTCAAATGTTTCCGTTCACTGGCAGTGCCTGGCATACAACCAGGCAGCGCTTTAAAGGGGCCCTCCAACACTATTCAACCACTCCTTTTTTACTTGCGGGTTGCGTAGGCTGATGGCTGCGGATAATTTTTGCATATGTCTGAGCACCGATACCAAAAGATTTAGTATTTTAACCACACAATAAATCGCTACATCGCTGCTCACCACATCAACGCGTAGTGGCGTTCGCCAGAACAATTGCGGGCGGAAATGACGACGATGCACGACAGCCTATGATTGGATAAAGGTAACGTTAGAAGTGATCGTGGCGTGGCATAAAATTTCAGATTACTATTGGGTTTCATTTTTCTATTCTGTGCTTTTTAAATGAACTCGAAATAGACCCTGTCGCAACAAAAAGTCTCACTAGAACCACAAAAATTAAGCACGACAGAGGCGCTGGCTGCCATTTCGCCTCTGCTTTCTTTTTTTTTGCCTGCGCAGGTCGGAGGTTTATACGAAATGCGCCTCCCTCTTCCCCCTTTTTGCGTATGTACATCTGCGTATCGCTATCGCTGCCGTTCTTGCTGCACTAACGTACTTCAGTCTACGCAACCCACGAGTAAAATATGGGGCGTTGAAGAGTGTTGGAGGGCCCCTTTAAAAGGCATAAAAATGCAGGAAAAAAACAAAGACGGGTATGCCGAATTTCGTGGTGTTTGCTGACCTCTGATTAGTTAGCTGATACTGCACCAACACCTCGGTGGCAACAGACGCCACTAGTTGAGAGCTCTCCAGTTGGCCTGCTTTGAAAATATTGCTGATCCACTGTTGGATAAATTTGTTGCTGTAAACAGTAAAGAATTGACACTTATTCCATAACGTTCAAAAATAGGACTGTGCAGCAGGATAAAAAGAGCAAAGCGTAACGTTTATTTGACCACGTGCAGCGATAAACCTGTTTGAACTTAGAATTTTCTAGATCGAATAGCTTCTTACTGCGTGCCGCTATCGCTGTCGTTCGTGCTGAACTATGCTGTCCGTACTTCACTTTACGCAACCTACGAGTAAAAAATAGGGCGTTGAAGAGTGTTGGAGGGCCCCTTAAAGTAAAATACGCAGACATTTCGCTCAGGATATCCGTCCTGACCGTGAGGCTTGCTTATATATTGTTAGTTGCCATTATGTTAGGCATTTATTATTAAACGCAAAGCATTTCGAGGCAAACCAAAGGCAGTTTGAACGTATCGCTGAGCAAAGATACTTTGAAATTGTATCTCGACACGATACAAGATACTCGGGCAAGAAGTATTTGAGATACAGATACAAGATACTTCCGGAATAATTGTATTCGATACGATACTTCCCAATTGTATCTTAAGATATTTCGATACATTAGTGATATAATAGCACATTTGATATTATAGATCTACATAATGACGCAGCAAAGGCCTATGTACAAAGGCGTTTACTTGAAAATTCCGTAAGTGCCACTATGTTTACTTTTAATTAAATATCTGTCTGTATCTCAAAAGTTTTGTCTTTCTTGCTCAAATCATACTAGTTTCATTTTGAAACAACTCATCGCGATTTGTTTGGCTGCTAAACAGTCAGTGGTTTTCACTTCACACATTTGTAATTGATGGGTGTCGCTGCTCTACTGGGCGACCAGCTGCAGGGTTGCCATCATACTGCAAGGGCGTCATTCAGAAGCCTTCGCATGATGGCGCGAATACCGCTGTGCAGTCTGACCTTTTCCATAAGCGTATTACCGTTTTCGTAATACCGCATCACCCGAGAGGTGTGAGCAGCAGCAACGCTGGTAGCGATATTTTTTGTGACACATCGTGTGAAGACGATAGCTGCAGAGTGAGCGGTCACAATTTATGGACAACATAGAACTGCAATCATTTTTTTATATTCTTATCTGCTGGCGTGAAGCGTTCGTTACACACATATGAACTAACGTGTAATCGCTTACCATTTCCTCCCCTAGAGAACTTGTGCCGCCCAAAAACGTCTCAGACGTACTGTAGCGGCACAAAACGTCGCAGAATATAACTACTATTTACACCATTGCCCGTTATAGCTCTGCTTACGTGCTGATTTGTAACAGCAAAAGATAAACTTTACGAGGACCTAAAAAAACAAAACTGAATATGTCTAAGTGAAATAGCAGGGCAGTCCCGTATTAAACAATAACAGTGAATAAGAATAGAACGTGTTTCACATAATTAGAGCCAAATACAAAAATCGAGTGGCTGATCGCGACTGAATGAAACCAACGGCATATGGTTTACCACCATGGGGCGCTCGCGATGGTATTTTCATATTTCCCTTAATTATTCAAGTAAATTAGGTCAATTATGCAAAATTCTTAATATTTGCTTTAAGGCCAAGTGCGCTTCGCCACATAGCAGAACGCATTTTAAAACGACCGATCCAATTTTTGGGGGCAACCTACCTGCTGCGTGGTGAATATTTGATGGCTTTTAAACAAAGCCCGCAAAATACGAAATAAACAGCGCAACTGCGCTCATGCGCTACCGTACTGCAGCGCTCTCAAACTTCCTTTGAGCGAAACTACCGGCTCGCGCACCGTCAGCCTATCGCTTCTCAGGGACGATGGCGTTCGCTTGCCGTGTGCGGCCGTCAGAAATGCTGACGAACTGTGGAGGCGATGCCGAGAGGAGCGCCAGCTCATTTAGCCACGGTCCACGCACCGGTTGTTTCGTTCATAGCACGTCTGAGAGCATTGTAGTACGGTAGCCCAGGAGGGCGGTAACGTGGTCATATTTCTCAGGTGTTCTTTAATTAAACGCCGGTAAAAATCACTACGTAGCATGTACGTTTCCACAAGAAATTGGAACGCTCTTTATGGAGTGCCCTCTATGGAACGAAGCGCACTTGGCCCTAAAGTGAATACCAGAAATGTTATAATAATTCATATTTCATCTTAGTTAATTGACGAATTAGGCGCAATATAAAAAATACCGTAACGAGAGCCACATGATGGTAAACCATGTCGTTGGTTTTATTCAGTTGAGGTTAACCCTTTTCTAAATATTTGGTTCACACCTTTTATAAACACGATATGGGCGGCACCCTTAAAAGCTATGAAAATAGAGCATGATGTATAATCAACTTACTTACGTGGGAAGGTCAGACAATGAAAAAACTCGGTACCTACGGAAAAAAAATAAAAGGGCTAAAAGGGCTCGCTGGGACGCTCAATCCCGATCCTAATATCTAAGATTCTTTCTTATCATTTCCATTATTATAATGCCAACTCAATTTCGCTATTTTACTAAATCGCAAGCAGAGTTTTTGTTAATATATACTCTGGGCATGCTGAAATTACTTTAGCTTTGTCCTCAACATCACCTTGACATAACAGTAAACTCACACGGAATGTAGATATGTAAATAGCAGAAATGACGCAGACAGTTAAAAATTGGGAATAAAGCAGAGAAGGAATTCGGGACAGATAACAGAATACCTACTACAGTCAACAGATGAGCAAAAAGTATACAGAGGCCTAGATAATGTATGGTATGCAAACGAAGGAGAACAAAGAGAGCAGTTGTGCAAACTATCAAATTATCATTAATATAACTTCTTGAATAGTTCAGCAGGGCGAATAAAGATGCAGTACGGCAAAATATCTTCTCTTACTTAAATGCTTGTTCTATTGCATCTAGCTTCGGCACCAATGGTGCGAGGGTTGTTAGAATCTCATTTGCATTTAAGTTAATGTCATCTTGTGCAAGTCAAGCTTACATCCACGAGATCTCTCAAGTCGCTGATGTGTGAAAGCCACGAGACACAAAGCAATTAACTGCATAAGAATGGAAGCTTGAGCGAATTGGTATGCGTACTTTTACTTCGTCGTCGTCTAGTGAGCGCTGTTTCAACAAAGATGAACAAAGCAATTCCTTTCTTGCATCCTTGAGACATTGCAACGAAGCACTATGAAAGACAAAGTTCGATAACGAAACTACAGGGGCATGAGAAACGAAAAAAAGTAAACATTGTGAAAACAAAAGGCCAGCTGAGCGTAGACACATCGAGAAAAGTTATTTTCGTTTGTAGCGCCTGTCACATGGTCGGATGATTTTTCTAGTTGACTTCTTTACCTGTCTCTCAACAAAACCTTAAGTTGGGAGTCAGCGCATGTCGTGTGCACGTTTTTCGTTCGTCGTCGTTTTTTGTGAGTGCTGCACAGTCCTGTGTATGAATTCATACCAACTATCTCAGTTTTTCATTCTAATGCAGTATTCCACGAAATACGTTGTCCTTCGCATTCAAGGAACGATAGCGGAAAGCGCACGCACTGCCGTCCATGCAGTGATTTTAGTTTCTTTTCTGAGTTACTGTGTTCAGTATGCAGCATTTTGGCATTCTTTTTAAATGTAAACCAGCTTGCCCAGTAACAAATGTTGCTTATATTTCGTGCATTTACTGTCGCCCTTCAACAATTATGTATTTTTTCCTGCTTTTATTACGACAACGTGCAATGTACAAATTAACAGATTTCAGTTGTCAATTTAAAGTTGTTCGTATGTATACGCACTATAGCTTACATTTCCCACTTAGAATATATAAATTAAGGTTAACAATGTACATCCGAAGGAAGAAGTTGCAGTTCAATCACGTAAGGGCGAGGCATTGATGGTGACACTGGTTTGTTGCTCAATACGAAGAGAATACTAACTGCTACCGCTAACACTTGCTGTCAAAAGGCGCAGGTTTCCCACGTGCTTTAGTTTTACGCACATATTAATAATACATGGGGTTTTGCGTTTTGATTATGAGGGACACCACGATTTGATTATGAGAGACGCCGTAGTAAGGGGCTCCAGAAGTTTTGACCACTTGGTGTCCTTTAACGGCCCTCTAGCATTTCGCCTCCATCGAAATACGACCGCCGTGACCGGGATCGAACCCGCGGCCTTCGGGTCAGCAGCCGAGCACCGTAACCGATACACCATCGCGGCGGACACACGGACACAATTAGCCAACCGTAAGGTCAATCGCTGTTACTAATTTTAGTAACACATACCACTCGTGTACAAATGTAAGCGCAGCAAATAGTGGGCAAGGCGGCAGCAAACCCGGCAACATGCTGAACAGACCTTTTAGGGGCGAAGCTCCTTAGGGTGTGGGTCGTTCCCTCCTCTGTAGTAGTAGTATGTATGTAGCCAGCTCTAGTTTAATGAATTCTTCACTAGATGGCGTTTCGTGTACTTCTTAGAGCTCTAGTTTAATGAATTGCTCACTAGATGGCGTTTCATGTATTTCTTAGAGTTGCTGTTTAAAGATGACAGATGGCGCTTGTATAATGCGAATGGCGCATGTAATTAGATGCCTGCGATCCTAAAAGGCGCTCGCTCTTGGCGCGTTCTCTTTCGCTCGGAGTCGCCGAATGGAGGCAGACAAGGCGCTCGCTCTTGGCGCGCTTTCTCTTTCGCTCGAAGTCGCCGGATGGAGGCAGACAAGGCGCTCGCTCTTGGCGCGCTTTGTCTTTCGCTCGGGAGCGGACACTTTCCCTACAATTCACTGATATCAAAGCGGTGATAATGAAGGGACCACATAAACCAACAGTACAATAAAAGTTTGATGTTTAATATATACACGGTGTTTCACACTCTTTATATGATGTACTGGGCGAATTTCACGGAAGAATTTCACGGTTTACCAATGATTCCCTCTGGAGCTTCGCCCCACTCATCATTCACCCCGTGATGTTTTTGCTTCATGCTACAGGTTGCGGCGGTTATTATGGGAAACCATGCTTCAACTAGCGCCTGCGCTGCTTCGACAACGGTGATGGGTGGGACACCGAAGCTGGCGTGTATTAATCGACACGTAGTGAATGCGGCATCATGTATCAACAAAGTTTTCCACGTGTCACAAGTCTGGCTATCACCTCATCAGCCGTGACGTCAAGTTACATGCCTCACCGGAGAGCTGTAAAGGCACCCGATGAGCTTTGCTTCACCAGTGGGCAAGGCGGCAGCAAACCCGGCAACATGCTTAACAGTGGTTTTTGCTTCGTGCTACAGGTTAGTCGATATTTCCAAACTCGTGGTTATCGGTCAGATAACCGGCTTTTGCTGATGCTGCCCAGCTCATTGTGTGTTATTTTTGTCTAGTATAATTAGCCCACTAATCAGAGATATTCTGGTTTGCGGAGACGTTGATGAAAATCCTGGTCCATCTGAGAAAGATATCTTGCTAGAACTTTTAAATGGGCGAAGTAAAATTCTTTGAAATATACAGGACATACAGGTAACACAAAATGAAATGCAAATGAACCTGTTAAATTTAACAGAAAGAACTGATGACATAGAACGGCGATTAGGCAATTTAAATGTGCTGAACTCCAAAGTAGACAGCATCGAATCAACAGTAACGAACTTCGAGGAGCAACTCGCTAAAATTACCGAACACGTTGATGACCTAGAAAACAGAAGCAGGAGAAATAACCTAATACTTTATGGCTTACATGAACCTAGAACTGAAACGTCAGAAGACTTAGAACGAAAAGTAAAAGACGAAGTCTTTAGTAAAAAGCTAGGCATTGGCGTAACCGGCATTGAAAGGTGTCACAGGCTCGGAAGAAAAACCGAAAATAAAACCCGTCCAGGGATTCTAATGTTTCTTGAAACTATCGGTAACACCGCCTTTCTTGAAGCTATCGGCCTAGATTAGAATAAATGCGGTACTTGTGGCATAGCTGTTTGGTCTCGCAATTTTGTTGATGTTTGGTTAAGTGCAAAGTACAAAAAAACCATTGGTTTGTTTTATACAACTGAGAATGAGTGCTCCACTTTGGCAGATTGTGAAGGCAGAAACAGTAGTGCTTGTTCTGCCTCCACGTCATAATCACCATTCACTGTTCTTTACAAACACGCCCACTCAATATCACAATTATCTTGACTGAATTGTAAAGCTTTTCTAAGCAGCACCATTGAACGTCTTTGTTACAGAATTCAAGTGGTTGAACTGTGCCTTAAAGTCATCAATTACTGTTTCCAATGTAGCAGTTGTGTTCACTAGAAACTCGTACTACTCAACACAGTACAGCTCTCTGGAAAGGGCATAACTGGTTACGTTTTCTCGGTTTGCTTTTGTGGCAGCAGTAGTTAACTTCATTTCTGGGATGAAGTGTGTCAGACTGGTGATATTCGGTATGGTACGTTGCTGCTCGGAAGAATATTCCCCAGTGGGTCTGCACAAGCTCGGGAGGGAAGGGAATGTTTGTTGTAGAGGCAAACGGTGAACATCGCTTCACTTATCTGTAGAGGACTCATATGAACCTCATCCGAACTAATATTTTCAGAGCAGTCTTCTCAAACAAACGCATTTAAGGCATGGTGCATATCGCGAATATCTTCTAAAATGCATTGAAGAGTCTGAGCTATGCAGGTGACACGCTTGAGGCTCGAAAACATGTATTTGAGATTATGTAATGTAGCTTTAATTTAAATGAAGCTTGATATCTTGTCACAAAAATCTTCAATCTTTCATGCAGGATACCAGCAAGCCACAACCTTCGGCAAGCATTGATAAATGCAGGCCGAATTGTCCTGCTGCTGGTGTTCTCCGAAAGGCTAGCAGAGAGGACTGGAAAAGCATCTTTTGACTGGAGCCACAAGCACATTGTCCACGAAGAAGTGACAGAAATAGGTTGTTTCATTCATTTAAAAATGCATAGCAGAGACATGTGTGCAAACATGCTCGATGTTTTCCTTCTAAAAAACTGGAATGCGTGACTTCATCAGAGCACTTTTATCCCCTCCATATAAGCAATAATAAGCATTAGGTTTTTAATAGTTGGGTAATCAAGCTTGTTGAATGTAATACTTGCATGCTTACTCAAAAGTTTGTGAACGTGGCTTTTGGGCTAGTTCGTTATATGCTTTAGGATGGCGCATAGCGCTAACAAACACGGACGAGGACAGCGACTTGGATGAAATGTCGCATGTTGTTTATATGTCAGTGAGCTGTTGATTTTTGTTATATGCAGTAGCAGTCTAAAAAGACAGGGCGTGCAAACACGGACACAAGAAAGAAGTCAGGACACCACAAACGCCGTATAGCGGCGTTTGTGGTGTCCTGACTTCTTTCTTGTGTCCGTGTTTGCACGCCCTGTCTTTTTAGAATGAATACTTACCAACTAGCTCAGCTCTCTGTTATTCTAATGCAGTAGCAGTTTGTGTTGTATGAACGAAAGAAAGGAAACTTCGGGGCAAGCCTGCCGACGTCTGTTCTCTAGCACCTAAATGTGTTAAATTTAGATGTAGCCATAATGTCAAAGCGATGAAGTGCATACACGATCAGTTTAGCTAGCTATCAATAGGCGCTTTTAGCTGACCGATTCTGCGGTCCGTTCCCCGTTCCGCTCAAACGCTCAACGTTACCGGAGCGCAACGCGCGTTTTTGGTTTTAGCCAAGCGTCTTCCGGTCAAGGCAAGCGCGACGCCACCTGTGCATGAAAGTCACAAGTACGTTGAAAATGGAAATAAAAATTGTACTTGTCTTGCAGCAAGAAAGGAAATTCTGTTTTAAAACAAAGTGAATTGATTTATTTTCGATTTACGGTGGTGCTTGACGCATCAGCCTTTTAATTTTTTTGTCACCTTGGCTTAGCGCTGGACTTCAATGTAAGCTACAATTATCCAATCTTATGTACATGGTGTCTTCATGCTGTTAGGTATACATTGTGCCCGCCCAAGTTCCGCTGTGTTCTCCTGTACACTTTGTGTATAGCGAGTACTCGTAGACTGAAGGCTGCATTGCTCATACCGGATACAATCCACACAGCCCAAAGGGTAGCTTTGTTCGGAGTAGAGGCACTATGCATAATACTTCGTGCAACTACAGTTCTTATTTAACGACAGCATCTTGTGTGACTTATTGCGTTAATTACACTGAGCAGTACGATTATAAACTCTTGAACCCATTTTCTTAACTGCTGAGATACAGCAGGCCCGTCATTCTCTGCCTGAAGTGCACATGCATCCAGGTAGAAGGGTATTCGATCTCGTTAAAAACTGAGCAGCTGCTTATGTTACAGAAATAAATATTTACATTAGAAGGTTTTGGATTAATAATGCTGGAAAAGGCTCATTTTCCGCTCCAAAGCGGTGTTTTATCTGCTCCAGAAGTTGGACTTAATTTTCTTCGATCAATGACATCACTGAAAGTGGGAGTGAACCCGGAGATGCAAAGGTGTTGTTTTCTTTATTGTGAACAAGGGTACAGATACGGTGACGGTGCGGCACAAATGCCTGGACATCATCTGGCTCTTGCACAGTGGTTTCATCTTGTCTGTTGTCCACCGGCACTGCAGTGTCACCACTCCCTTGGACTGGTGGCTCAGGTTCCTCATCTCCAATCATTCCCAAGAGGAGTGATGCCGGTGACTGGTTTTCTGCATCAAAATAGAGGGCAATGCAGTGAAATTTTCAAAAAAATTCTTACCCAGCGGAACACTATTGCAAATAAGCGATGAAATCTCGCAATGAGGAAATCACTTCCGGTACAACATACTCCTCGTCCTGTGTGGAGCTGGTGTGAAATTTAGGTTGCGCATAACGCATTAAACTGATAATGAGTTTGACAAACATTGAGAAAAGCAAGTGAGAATGTCTACGCACTCGCTCGTCCCCCTTTCTCACGGCGCTTCAAAAACCATAAATTTAGATTGAGTGCTTTCGACTCTCTGAACACTGCTACGAACAGGCACCACGAAATGGGAAGCCAAACGTAATGGTCACATGACCCACAGCCATGAGAATGCAGCCAGCACTACAACACTGAAAATCATTTATGAGAACAACACAACGTTAGCAGTTTTTCGCAAGAATAGAACATCAACATGACATCACGCATCGCCAAATTCTCTGGTGTCACTATGTTGTCCTATTACATCACGTCACATTACGAATTCATCAAATAACATCGTCCATTTGCATTGCCTCTGTGATCGGTGTACCAATCACGAAGGCAATGCAACGCAATAACAGAGTCCTATCACCAAGTGCAGCAGAGAAAGGCCGGCGTTATAGTTGGTGAAAATTCTTCCGTTCTAGACCTAGCAATGCAAAGTATGAGTTAGCTCAGATGAGCTCACGCAGTGTGGACGCTTACCACCGTATTCAGAAGCGCTTGAACTTAGACACCGCTTTCAAGCAGCACAAACGCGTTTCAAACGCGGTGCCCTGGGGCAGCGTTCAGCGCGTTGCGCTGTGGCAAATCAAACTAAAGAGCGTTTCTGAATAGGCGGGAGAGTGGCTGCGGTTAAAAGCTAAATTGTTACTATTGTACATGAAATCGCTTACTTCCGAAGGTATGCGAAGTCCTGTTGACGGAAGCACCAAAGAAGCAGCTCAAGACGCTCCTTCATGGCCTGAAGTGTCAGCTCTCGATGTATCGCTGCAACGACGCTTTGTAGAACGTCATCCCACATGCGCGGATATTCAAAGGGATTGGCCGCGATGACTTCTCGGAGAAGCCACAGATCCTCGTGTATCCTGAAGTGCCGTCATGTTTTGGGTGTTGACCGAATAACCGCTGTTTTCCGAGCAGCGCGGACTCGCGGCACAAGAGGCTGCCATTTTGGTTGTTTCTCCTCGTGTAACGTGATCCCTCGCTCGACGGTCCGGTCACACGCTCAGCGCCTGACCGTCTGGCGCATGCGCAGTGACGCCACCACCGACTGGCTGAGCGGAGCGGGAGGCGAAATACGGTCAGGTAAAAGCGCCTTATCTTACGATTAGTGGTATCGTGCAGTAATTTTGTGTCGTGTTTCAGACATTCACACATGGCAGCAATACTTATTTCTGATTTTGTGATGTAAGTGCGACATAAAAATACATTTTGTTATCTTAAGATATTTATAATGTTGTCCGTACAAATTTAGTGTTACCGGCCCACACTGCAATATTCTTTTGGGCAGGTCTGGTTGTGTGTTTAAAAAGCCATGCTATTAACATTCTTTGATCTTGTGTTGACTCAGTGCATGCTGTCATGCTTTTGATTCTAGTGCGCATTAAGAATGATGCAACGGTACACCTATGGAATGTTTTACTACCGAGAAATTTGCAATTCATTTCTCATTAATTCTTACCGTGACATCTTTGTAAATGTTTGACTACCATCGATACTCAAGTGCTTATGTAGAGTTGTGCAACACGTGCACGTGCAAAAATTTCTACCAGGTATGCGTCAGTGAATGTGAAAGTTTTCTTCAAGTTCGCACGTCAAAGACTTGAAACCATACATGGCCACAGAGGCACATTTGCTTTGTGGCACATGTTGTTCAGCACGAAGCACATACGAGGGGCGTTCAATAAAGATTTCCCCTGACCCACTTCCTGGGTACGGAGAGCAACGAAACTTTGCAGATTTATTAGTCCTTCTCTATATAGCTACCGCCCAGGGACACACACTTCTCGCATCTTTTTATGCAACTGTAAACACCTCGCTTGTAGAAGTCGACAGGTTGCTGCAAAATCCATGTTGTAACTTCAGAAATCAGAGTATCATCATCTGTGAAATGCTTGCCCTTCAAATGCGACTTCAATGTTGGAAAAAGGTGAAAATCCGATGGTGCGAGGTCGGGTGAATAAGGGGAATGCGGTAGAAATTCAAAGCGTCAGGAGCGTGTTTCCGTCTAGGCAACATGTGAGTTGTGAACTAGGGCATTGTCTTGCAGAAGGCGGACGCCTTTGGTGAGCATGCCACGTCTCTTGTTTTTGATGGTCTCTCGCAATTTCCGCAGCAGTGAAGCATAATATGCCCCAGTAATCGTGGCACCCATTGCTAGGAAATCTATCAAGACTTCTCCGTGCTGGTCCCAAAAGACTGTGAGCATGACCTTGCCCGCCGAAGGCTGGGTGCGTGCCTTCTTTGGAGGCGGTGAGTCCAAGTGCTTCCATTACATCGACTGGACTTTAGTCTCCGTATCATAGTGATGGACCCAGCATTCATCCTGTGTAATCACTCTGTTGAAAAAGTCCTGCTGGTTTCTATGGCACATGGTCAAAAGAGCCTGGGAGCATTCGACTCGTTCCTGCTTTTGGAAAGGTGTGAGCAGCCGGTGAACGCAGCGATCGGATACCTAGCTTACGCATATGAAGATGGTCCTGAATATTTTTTTCCATAGACCCCACACTAATCTTGACATGCTGGGCTAGGTCTCGAACGCTAACGCGGCGATTTTCCAAAATGGCGGCCTCCACTTGCTGCATGGTGCGTTCATCGACAGCGGAGTGGGGTCGCCCTGCAATTGGAGCCGCTTCCACCGAAATCAGACCGTATTTGAATTGACGATGCCAGTTCTTCACTACATCATATGATGGGCAATCCTTCCCATAAACTTCTTTTGTCTCATCGAACGTCTCCCTTGGAGTGCGGCCTTTCAAGTACGGGAACTTGACGGCTGCTCTGTATTCCACTGCATCCATTATCCCACCTCACACCACTTCAGCACCTCTAAAAGAAAGACCGTTATTAGTTTAGAGTTGCACATTGGCACGTGACCTACAGTGACTTATGTCATTACACATGCGCAGTTTCAGCATCCTGCAATAAATAGAAGTCAGTCAGGGGAAATCTTTATTGAACGCCCCTCGTATATGTGGATTCAAGGCACATATTGTTTCATACGTGGCGATGTCACGTACCGACACGTACCGACAGAAACGCAACACGTACAGACAGATACGCAGCACGGCAGATACGCAACACGATGGATACGCAAACACGTACCGTTGGATACGCACACGTACCCATGGATACGCAACACGTACAGATGTATACGCAGCACATATACGCAGCACGTAAGAATTTATACGCGACACGTATAATTTCATACGAGATTTTTCGATAGGGCTGGAATCTCTATTTCTTTATTTCTGTTGCTTTCTCTCTCTTTCTTGCTATTTCTATCTTTTCTTCTATTGATTCCCCTTCTCTTTCCCTTTTGTCTGTATTTGTCGCTTACTCTTTCATTCTATCTCTCTCTCTATTTCTTCCTTTCTCTTTCTTTGTTTCTCTTCCTGTCTTGATATATCTCGTTACTATGTCTTTTTTGTGTCTGTCTATTTGTTTCTCTGTCTTTCTATCGTGTATCTTTCTTTCTTCTATTTCTTTTTCTCTCTCTCTAGTTCTCTCACTCTCTTGTTTTATCAATTTCTTTCTCTCTCGCTCTATCTTTCTTTCTCTCTCTGTGTCCCCGTTCTCTCCCCATCCTAATTATTGCTTCCCACGCCCGACAAAGAGGCGCAGCTGGAGAGCGCGCGCCGCGCGTACGTGTTCGGGGAGCGAAGCAGATCACGAATCGAGCGCTCGACGGCATGATGATCGTTTCTTCTCTACATTGCGAACCAGACAGTGGGCGAAATAGTTCTGCTGTAAATTGTCTCATGTGATGGGAGAAATGTTTCACGCACCCATGCATTTCTAGTGTTTCGTCTGTCTTGAACCTGTTCACAATATTGTGACCTGGCGCAGGGGCGTAGTCAGAATTTTTTGGCCGGGTAAGGGTTCAACCATACCACATGTGTGTTCCAGGCCCGTAGCCAGGAATTTTTCCGGGGGGGGGGGGGGACCCCACTTGCTGAAAACCTTGGCAATTTGAGAAAAATACCTATTTTCATTAGTTATTTTTGGTACAGGCACATACATCACCAAAATGTCGAGGGGGGGGGGAGGCCCCTAGACCCCCACCCCCGGCTACGGGCCTGGTGTGTTCGTACGTGTATATATACATATGCAAAATTGAAAAATCGTGCGTGGGCGCTGGGGAGAGGTCGATGAGTTCACTTGGTCCGCCGTATGTGATTACTGTCGCCAGCGCCTGCATGGGTTGAATGCCCGCACCAACCCTATACACTGAAACTTACTGAGCGCACGCGCTGTTACAACCATAGATGCGCAACTACAAGATAAGGCGTAGCGTCCCCATGCGCTCTGTTTTCATGCTGAAGTGGACGATGCTCCCATTTTTCGTGGGTATTGCCTTCCTGTTTCTCTGTCGTCTTATTGTTTCTCCCTTTTCCTTTTCCGGCCCTGTGCGCTTTCGAATAGCGCTCCTAGCTCTGTTTCTCTCGCTCTCTTCATTTGTTACTTATGTATTTCCTGTTTCCTTCTTTGTACTCAGCCCTCTCTTCGTCACGTTTGAGCCTGTGGGTAGTGTTTGTATCTGTGTATGTACTACGGGAATGCGTATTTAAAATTTAAACTCTATCATAATGTAGAGATCTCATCTTTGATAATGGCCGGTGCACGGATGAAGCATCAAGATAAACGTTACCAGGGATGCCCCGGAATCTTCTTCTGAGAATATATACGTACACACATATATATATATATATATATATATATATATATATATATATATATATATATATATATATATATATATATATATAAACGTAGAGGGACGTATTTTCGTGCACCGGTTAAAATGCCAGTTTCGCCGCAATGCTGACATGCCAAAGTATTCAATGCGATAAAACGACTTCACGTGTTGTACGAAGCAAGGGTAAGTGGAATGGAAACAGTATCAGCTCACTCCTGCAGTAAATGCGGCCGCTACAATGAGCGAAGTGGCATTCATGCTGCGCATGGCTTCAGCGCAAATTTCCCAATGAGAGCACAACACGTACAAAACTGTGAGCCGTATGTTGATCCCGTCTAGAGATAAGCGCGCGACCACCGGCGACCACGCCCTGCAGGTGAGAGACTGCAGGGCGTGGTCGTCTGTGGTCGCCCGCCCCCTCAACCACTCCCCACATCCTGCTCTTATCTCCAAGCGCCGCCACGTAAAACAGGCGGAACGATGAGCTTCTACCACACTTTTAGGCGCCTTGCGGCATCTCGCTGGCAAGTAAAAAAGCCTCGGCGACGTTCAAGCAGCCTAGAGACGCGCGTACCAGCAACTGTACAGGATGTATAGAAATTGCTCACCGCTTGCACAGAAGAATGAATATGCGCGTGTGGCCGTGCGGTTTATCGCGTCGTCCTGCGGAATGAAGGGTCGCAGTTTCGAATTCAGGTTCGCAATAAAATATAAATTAGGCAGTGTACACATGATATCTAAAGAGAATATGACATCTAGCTTCCTTAATAATGTTTTTGCCTTGATTGCCTGCGCGCTGCATATACTCACGTCGACAGTCATAGCAGTATTCCACCTCTTAAATTATGGTTCCTATAACTAGATGTCTTTCCGTATAGCGTGTAACAGTGTCACCCCACCGTCTGGCTGATATCTCATCTTTGCGCGTTGCATGTATTGGAACACAAAATGAAGAGTTTAAAATACCTTCTTCCTTCTGCGAAAGATATCTGCATTACAACGCATATAACCTAAACCGCTTCACAGCTTAAATTACTTGAATGAAACACCATCACAACACATTTATTGACATTGCGTTTGTCATCTCTAACCACTTTAACAATTCTATCTGTGCAGTGAAAGGTGATCACTCTTGTAACAACACTAGGCAGTACTGAAGAGAGATACCAGACAGATGCAACCCATGTTTGTTCAATCTGCTCTGTATTTGCTTGCAGCGCCCACAAGTACTGCTTCCAAAATAGCATAACTGGCAACATTTTCTTGACTTGGGTCAGTTGAACGCAGTCTCTTTTTGTGACGGGAAAACGGATTGCGTGGTGTGGAAATGCAGGTGGAGTTTGGCATCTAGCGAGTAGGTAGACTATGTAAACAAGTAATTTGAAAATCAGGTAACATAATTTGAGGTATATTTATTTCATCCAAAGAAACGAAGTATTCTTTATTACTATTGTACTATTGGAAACTATTTCTCGGTGGTTGTTGCCTTTTTCTAGTCACCTCAGTCTGAGCCTGCTGCTGTGCTCTCGTCTGCTGTTCAGGGGCCTTGGTACCTGCGATGTCTGCTAGCTCGTAGCATGTCCCATTTGCAGGAACCCAATTTTCGGGTTCTCTGATGACGCATAAACAGCCTGGAGGACATTCGGTTGTTATTCGGTTTCCCAAGTGGTTGAGTTTCCGTTCACATTTCCAGAATGAATGACATCGCAAATGTAAATATCGTTCGGAAATAGAAAGCATTGTTGAAACGTAATTTACTCATTGTGTGTGTGTTTTTTTTTTACTACGGGCAGCTCGGTGCTGCGTTTCTCGCACATTTCTTTCATCCATTCAAGAATAGCATACGTGCTTGTGATTTTCCTTACCTTTGTAAAGGCTAAGCATCCGTTTTTCTTTGCAAATCATAGTGCTCACATTACTGTAGCACCCTTTTTATTTCTTCACTGCTGGCCTAAAGAACCACACTTACATACGAAAAATTTTAATACATTGTACCGGTAGTACAAAACAAACATAAAAGGACACTTCTATGAAAGCTTCACTGAGTTTCGTGGTAGCGGAATAAAAGTCCTCTCTAAGACAAGATGTAAAGCTGATATGGAGGATTGTATACATTAGAAAAGTTTTTCTTTGCGAAAATTGAATGCGGACAACGTGTTTCAGTGCTCCCGGGATGCGCCTTTCACCACAGACGAACACAACTGTGGCGAAAGACGTCGTTCCAATACATCTGGCAATGTGTACATGATGTCATTTTTAAATGCGTTGGCATTTAGCGATTCCACGAGAAACCTGACTGTCCGTCCGTCTTCTCCTTTGTCATGTAAGGCGACCATCATCATAATGATGTAACTGAATAAAACAAAATAAGGTTTCCTGTAGGGGGGGGGGGGGGTTGGAACCGAGGCCACCGGGCTGCGAATTCGAGTGTTTTAACCACGAGTTTGTACAACCACTCTTACAGAAAGTGAATATATGTGAACCATATACATTCTTTTTCCCTGCAGTGCAAAACGAAAATAGAAAGAGGGCACATTCTATGAAGGCTTCGTTGACTTTCGCGGTGATGTAATAGAAGGCTCCTGACGACAGGACAGAAAGCCTGCGTGGACTATTGCGCAGAACATGGAAATTCCGGCTTTGCGAAAATTTGATGCCAAACATACTCTTGAGTGGTCAGCTGATGCGGCTTTTACAGCACTGCTGATAAGGCTGACGAATGCTGCAAAGAAGACGCCATGCAGATGCTGCAAGAAAATAGCGTAGTAGGAAAAGCAGTAAGCTGCAATAAAACTCAACGTCGTTCGTAATATAATGGCTGTGCGGCGGCCCAGTGCTGGTAAGAGTCCAAACTAGCTCTCCCAATAATGTTTTAGAGCGCAGCTCTTAGATTGCTGTTCCTGCTTTGAGCGGCGTGGCCGTTGTGGGCGGCGTTACCGGTGAGGGAACGGGGACAAAAGACAGCGAAATAGAGACTGCCCCAAAGAGTTTTCCACCATGAGAGCCAGCGAGCTGATGTGTTAGCCTCCGCAATGGCTCGTGTCTGCTCGTGCTTCTTCTGGCAGAGCACCGCATGCCTTTCGCGTTCGGGCACGAGAAAGTGCGTTGACCTGCGAGGCTTTAGAGAAGAAGACGTGTGTTGGTCGAAGGGACACTTTGTGTGTGGAACGCTCTGTAGTGGACTATTAAGGCCAGTTTATAGTCCGGCGCAGCGTTCGCGTCAGCTAGCGGCGCCCGAAGTTGGCGACATGAGGTTCACCACGCTACTTTGTCGCAAAAGCCGAGTGTACTATGTTCCCACTCGCGCCACGCCGCGTCACCTTGAAGCATGCGCATTTGCTCAACTCGTTGCAAAATAAAAACACCTAAACCGCTGCGCTCAGAATTCGCATTGGGCAGCATCGTAATCGTTCGTGAATGTGTTCTTTGATCATGGGGATCCATACAAAACTCTAGCACCGCTACACTAACCGAAGAGCAGTGGGAAGCCAAGCTATCGGACCCAGACCTGAAGAATCAGCGGAGCCGGGTTAAACGGGCACTAAAGATGGCGAAGGCCCGCGGCTACCTAGAATAAGGGGGCCGCCCACCTTGTGCGCGCAGTACGCTTGCTCAAAATAAACGTCTACTCTCTCTGTCCCTTCCTTCACTCTATGCTTTAGCTAGTCGGAATTACAAATAGCACTACCACGTGAAAGCACGGCCATAAATGAACAAGAATTCGTCCGCGCGATTGTGGTGTTTTGAGGCGAAAGCCTTAGATGCCTCATCCAACACGAAAATTCACCTTTGGCTTCGGCGACATCAACACGAGTGATGCAAAAAGTCATCAATACGTGACGAAGTTGCCGTATAATGTCACTATGACGTCATCACGTGAATATGTCACTTCGTCAGAAGTGGGCCCATCATGGAGACAGTGCAAGACCAGGTGACGTGCAGAAAGCTTGCAATGCCTCCGATCCTGGAAGCAGTGCAGAATCACGTTAGGTGCAGAAAGCTTTCGGAAGGGGGCAGGCGAGGATCAGTACACCGACTGAGAAAAAGAAGATGGCTGTCCCCTTCAAACTGTCTGAGGCCAACGCGTAAGTGACCCTGTCAGTTTAACTTACCGTTTCTTGTGCGTCAATAACGCCGAGTCGTCAGGCTTTATGTTTCTGCGTTTGATATTCGTTTTTCAACAGTATATTGATCTAATAAGTTTAGAAACGCGGCTTCGTTGCGAACAGTTAACTTTAGCGACAATAATAATTTATATATTGGCAGTAGGCTTCTTTGTTGTATAGTCACCTGTTTGAGCTTAAGCATTTCCGCGTGCATTTTAAGTAAGGTCTTCGGAGGGTCAACTGCGCTTGTAATGTATCGTATCTCGCATGTGTTCCTTGTCAATCTTGTTAAGCTTGGGGTAGCCTAGGTGCAGTGTGAGGTGCATAACGACAAGACAGTATCTGGGGGTAGTGTTTGTGGGCAATGGTAGCTTCCTACCGCATTTACACACTGGCCAGTTGGGATTGGTGTAGTCTGTCCTTCATCAGTGTAGCATTCCTTTCTGAAAGAAACAAGAATTAGTCGTTCTTTACAAACTGACATGAACTATTAAAACTTAGTGACATCATTTATTGACGTAATTTCGCATAGTGAATTAGTGACAATAAACCGAACATGAAACTATCTGCGTTACCACGACCATGCACCAACTGTCTGTCTCGTTCTCAGTCATAAGTTATTGCTGCCCGAGCACGCTCACCAAATTAAACATTTGTAGTTAATCTATACACATGCTTTCCATTAATTGTCTTTTGAGCATGTTGTGTTAAATATGTATTTAAGCCAGCTTAGATGACTTTTTCAATGCGTAAGTATTATTTGCCTACTTAACGAGCTCACTGTGTGTTCTTCTGTTACGCGAGGCGAATTTAAAAACAAAAACAAAGTAGAATTGCTTGTTGGTGCTGGGTTTAGTCCAGGAATCTGCTTCCTAGGGTTAAAAACCCAGGCTTGCAGAAGGCGAAATTAAGGTGAGGTGTTATAAAAATAAACAACCAAAATTTAAGAATGATAATAAATGATAACATATAGAACAAAATATAAAAAAACATTGCATATAACTGCAGTTTGCGCCGCCGACGTAGACCATGAAAAGGAAGTGTAGCGGACAACGCCCTTGGGGTCCTCAAAAAAGACGGAGACCAACAAGATCGGACATCATGACTGTGACATCACCATGACTGGACATCATGACTGGACATTATGACTGTGACATCATGATTGAAGCAGGGCATATCGAGAATAGTGGTAGCGCATGCGTGAGCCAACCGTCGATTAACTTGCATAAAGATGAAATCAAATGCCTTAACAGTTATCTTCCACGTAGACCGCCACGCGTGCCGGATTGATAGGTTCGCCGGTTGCATGGGCATGCGCAGATAAGTTTTCGTGCCTTCTTTCTTTTCAGCCGTTGTGCGTCTCTTCAGTTGTTAGTCGGCGTTTGTGGTGTCCTGATCTCTTTCTTGTGTCCGTGTTTGCACGCCCTGTCTCTTTTTAGAGCTAATAAATGCTTGTTTGTTTTGGGCCTTCTGTCACCAAAAGTTTGTGACCCGGACGTGGTTTCCGGGTCGCCAACCCGTCGTATGAGCATATCATTACTTCATACCAACAACGTCTTCCTCCATCACGATGCCACTCGTACCCCATTACAAGCGCCTTATTTAAATTCCTCAAGCGCGATCCTAAGTACTTTGCACTACTTGTTAACGGACGCGAAGAGACGATTTCTACACACCGTTTGAAGCGAGCTGATGAAGATGCTGGCAACGCCATCTCAACCAGATAAACCGCTCGACGGCAATCCCTTCATCGCTAGGGGAGGAGCCTAGTAGTGGACAGTGTGCTTGCAAAACAGATGAAGAGACTGGCGAGCTCGGATATCATGGCTGTGACATCAGCTAAATCACTCGGCTAATAAATGTTTGTTCATTTTGGGCCTTCTGTCCCCACAGAAGTAGAATAGTAATAATAAAAATAGCAAAAAGTAACAGAAATATTTAAAATTATACAAGCAAAAAATAAAGAGGAGTCTTTGCTCTAGTACATACATGCCTTTTCCAAATTTGTTACCTCAATATATCGCCAAATAAAACACACTACTGCGCTCATATTTCGCATTAGGCAGTATGGTAACCTTCTTTAATGTTTGTAGACTATGTTATAGCATACAAACCGAAACAGTATGGCTGCTGTTTTCACATATTTATAGATTTGGGAGGGGCTGTCAAGGATACTTGTGCCGAAAAATTCGGCAGATCCCACGCGTTGTCGGAATCGGTTTCATGCGAAGGATTCAGCGAGTACTTCTATGCTATAATATATGGCTTTGAGCCAAGCGTTACGAGGTGGATTGACGTGCTTTCGTAAGCGTAGTAGCTGTGTGCACATCGTGGGCTTACCAGGAGCGTCGACAACACTGGCGTTTAAAGGGTAACTTATGGTGCGACGTATCGTGAGCCCTCACGTTAGAATACATACGTCCGTATTATCGAAACTAAGTATACTTTATGGTGCAATCATCAGAATATTATACGTAACTTTCGTTAATCTATTCCTCAGAGGTCGAGCAATGCTTCAATATAGCTTGCTAAATCTTAGGAGTACAAATGTAATGTTTATTAGACTGCTATAAAATCGGAGCCAACATTGGAACCACAGACGTTATGTGACATGATGCCTGTATCGTAGGAATACATATGTAGTGCTTATTGCTGTCTTGTAAAATTAGATAGCCAGCACCAGAGCCACAATTGACATTGCACCGACGTTACGCCTGCACAGGCTGTTTTTCGAAACCAGTTTATAGACCTGGCTTGGTTCTGTAGTAGAATACCTGACTGTCACGCAGAATGCTTGGGTTCGATTCGTGCTGGGATCCTATTATATTCTTTCCATTCGTCGGGTCAACGCCGCATATATCGGTTGTTCTTAACGCTCTGCCATTTAAATTACCACTGTCTGTTCTCGCCTTTCCTTGGTAGATATAAACTGTCAATCACCTGTGGCGCATGCCCATAAGCCGCGGCCCGTGGTAAACGTGTATGTGCCACACGTGTCTGGAGGGAAGAGTTTTACGATGTACGCGACCGTCGAAATTCGATTTAATGAAGTGATCAGCACGCTCGAATTATTTCATACGATCGGGAATTTCTAAAAGAGTCGAAGTGATTCTTCGGCCCTTCGAAATGTAAAACTGTTACGCAGTGACACCAAAAAGCTACCACGACATTGCTTTTGGCTGCAACCGCACCTAGGCGTCTGGAAAGTCTCTTAGGGCGGCCGCGGGTGACCCAGACGTAGGCGTCATCACGTGCGGGCCGTGCAGACCAGGTAGACGGTCACGTGAATCTAAGACAGGCGACCGATATGCGATAACGAGGAGAACGAATTCGGTGATCTTGCGTGCAGGCGGAACGAGAAAGATGCGATGATATTATCAGTGCTGTATGTCGCATAAACCCTAGAATAATGAAAGCACCGCCGCCACTCACCATCCGATACGTAGGAGCACTACCGACTGCCGCGTTTTTGTTCTCTGTATGGGTACCGAGGGCAGACTCGTCAAAGTAAAGACAGGACCGTAACTATACGGCGCGGAAATGTTTTGACGCGAGAGCATTAGAGCGCACGCTCGAAGAAAAACCCGTCGCGATCAAAATTAGAAGGAAATCACCGTTTTTCAGTGAGTTCTTCCTAGAAAAACTTCGTTAAATGGGCTTTGGTGGTCAAATTAGTTCGTTAAATCGGGTTGAGGACAACATTCAACCCTATGGGTATTTTCCAGGGAATACAAATTTCTTCGTTAAATAGGGAAGTTCGCAAAATCAGGTTTCGTTCGATCGAATTCTAACTGTACAGTAAAATGTGTTGGTCGTCATCCGTGCAAGTAGTTCACCTGTGGAAAGCCGATTAGGTTCAGTTATAATAATTGGATATTCCGCAGCGAAGACGGATACTGCTACGTGCTTCACAATATTTTATTGCACTGCACACATGCGCATCATTTACAAATATTTTAATAAGTATAAATGCGCGCGGACACTACGTCTCCCATGTTTTGCCTCATGCTCCAATAAAGTACCGTAACGTGCAACGTATGCAGGCATGGGAATTGTAGCGTGATAGATAATTTAGCCATCTGCTCACCGCGATAACAGGAATAAGAATAGGCCTTGCGTGTTCACGAAAGAAACCCGGCTAGGAATACTGATACATGAAAATCGAGCGAGCACAGTACTCCCAACCGCTGCCCCGGTTTCTTATCTAGAAGACATAGGTTGCCAGGCGTACGTGTGTTCCTATTGCATCCTTGCACAGCACATAGTTTCCACGGATACTAAGGCAGGCGCTCGGCGTTAAATGTTATCCGCATCGCCCCGTTGCCCACTTGACACTGTACTCAACACGTTCACCAACGATGAAACACACCTCACAAGCCCGCGCACAGCTAAAATTAAATTCTCACCACAATAATTCAGAGAACGCATGCAATTGGGGAAGACCAAAACAGGTGAATGGGCGTGTCGTCGCAGATGAACTTTACGAGCGCGCATTTCCATGCACCACAAGGGCTGCACTGAATAGTAATGGCTCGCGCCTCTCTTCAGAGGGCGCTAAGAAATAGGTTTTTCGTAATAAATAAATACTATCATAAATTCCTCGCGCATTGCACCTACGTAATATTGTTGGGGAAATAATTCTGCGTTATGTAAAACAAAGATTACTTCGCCCTTCAATTAAACTTGATTTTTACCTATTAGTGTTTGTTCCCTCCACACCTAGTCGCGCTTCAATCGCAGCGCCCATTACTCCCCTTCCCGATGTCGCAGGCAATAGGTTCTGAATCGCTTTTCGCCCGAAGCTTCGCAACCTATCCGGATCGACCTTGCCTTCGTTTTTTGCTGATGGATGACTGAAGTCGAATTGTACAGCCGGCTGGCGCACGTTCAACTACTGCAATGCAACGACGCAAATGTGGGCTGCGGAGATGTGCTACAAAAAGATACATATATATATTTTTTGCCGTCTCCCATGGTCCCAAAGGTCTAGCTTGCGACTGTACCGGTGCATTTCAGATGAGTGCGCGCAGTTGGTGCGTCGTATAGAGCGAAGCATGAGCAAATCACGAGATTTAAGGACGTTGTTTCGAGCAATTGTAGCGGTGTTGTACGTGACAACCGAGTGCGTAGTGCTTTTAAGCTATCGTCAACCTTCGAAATGTTACTGACGACGCTTTTTCAATTTATGTATTTGTCTTCGCCAAATATACGAAATTTTCGAACATCTTTCCTTGCTCAACGTGACACTGACACTAACCAATGCGTTTTTCAGGTCGTTTTATTGCAGAGCGTGTTTACTCTGTCTGATGGCAATGTACTGATCGAGATTAAATGCGAATGTACTACTTGCGCGCGCCGCAGAGCTCGTAGAAAAAATATGCGCTGATTTTAATCCACCGCAGCGAAACAGTTCGAGAAGAAGAAACGCCCTTCATGTTGAGAATGCCCTCTAATATCTGTAACTTTTACAGAGGTACGCTATTGAAATGTTAAATTAATATTGAAAACTACAAGTTTAAACAGAGGTAAAGTTCTTCTTGTTGCGATAATTTTATTTTTTTGTTCGTCTGACATCTAATACAGTTAAAATAGACTTCACGGAAATAAAATATCAGTAATATCGGTGCCAGGAGGAACGCGACATTTACATTGTTACTTCTTATTCGGCGTTATTGCGACATGATTCGTTTATGAGATAGGCAGTCGTCCTTGAAATAAATGAAGTAACTCATACACTTCGAATAAGCGGAATAACTTTTACAGCTCGTTTGAGATCGAGGTGCATGCGGAGAAGACTTACATGTCGCAGCTTCTGCAGAGGTGTCATTGTGTAATGTCTTTTGTTGCGCCCCGGCCCATTTTCTTTCGCGTTGTACGCAGTTAAAGTTTCATGCACACTTATGCAAGCGACAAAACTTTGTGAAACGTTCCTTCCGCTCACCTGAAGAGGCGATTCTTTACTTTAAACAGAAACCTACTAACGTGAAAAAACCGTTCACAATTTGAGAATGCTGCGTTCTTCGTCCAAGTATTGAAGGCTGGATATACGCGTTTGGTAATATCCTGTCGGTGGTTCAGCTCTGATGTTATGAGTGCAGGAATTCTTTGATCAGAGTTTCTCAATGTCGAGTATACGCATTGTACAATGTCGTTCCCCGCCAATGACCCCCCCCCCCCCTATACTGACGCATTTGCGATGTCTTACAAGTACGTTCCTGGGCATGGTCATACGAAGTGGTAAAAAAATTATCGAAATTACTGCGCAACAAGACAAGCAGGCACAATCGCAGAATCCTTATTTCGTTCACAGAGAAGGGTTAACGAATGCAACGTGAGCTATCTGCCACTGTTGGTGCTTAGTTCGCCACAAGAAAGCCAAAAGGGGCTATACTCACATAAGCAAGGCAGAGACGGTAAAAAGAAGGACTGTCACAGCGTTCATTGCAGTATGGTCCGGTGTACACGTTCAGAAGACGATATTCTGAGGACTTGATGAAGGTCCTCTTCTTTTATATTCGAAGAATACAGCGACCTAGCGGGAGACGCTATTCAACGGTTCCGAAGAAAGTACGCCGAAACTTCAACAACAAGAACGTTTGCTGCTGCGCTGCCAGAGGTTTCGTCATCTCGGAACCTTAAGTGCTAATAAATTTCGTCATTTAAAGTGCAATTACTAGCACGATTAGGTTTCTGTGTTCACTGAACTGAATCGACTGATCGGAAACGATTCGACCTGGACGAAAACCAGTCCTAAGTAATCCTAACGTCATTCAGAAACGAAGCTAGGCTAATCAGCACGACACAACATTAATTAGAACTAACAGACAAGAAAGCCAAGGATAATATAGGGTATGCCATTTGTAGTAAATATGATGTAAATGTGATGAAACAGCATCGGACAGCATCGTACAGCATCGGACGCGTTATGCATTGGTCGCAAGTTGGTCCGTACCGGATGCATGTTATCTGTTCGTCCGCTTTACTTTCCTCTCATTTATATCCTAATTACTAGAAATAGCATCCCATTTACTTTTCTTCGCTTTCTTGTCTGTTCGCTCTGATTAGAGTAAAGCTATGTGTGACATACACCGTCATTGAAAAATACTCCCTATTGCGGTGTACTTCTATGACTTCGCAAGTAATGGTAAAAAAAAAAGAACTCGTGAGTTGCGCTAACAAGGTCAAGGGATCTGCCTAACCAAACCTAACGATGAACATCTATACAGTTATTTGTTGTGCCTCGAACGATGTGACAGAGAAGGCAGTGCACACAAATATTTCTTTTTTTTCTGAAAGAAGTGTGTTCCAAAATAAAGTCATATCCTACTCCAGTTGGTGACCATTTTCACATTCATAGTCACAAAACACACCCAGCTTCCAGCAGGAATATTGCGCGAGGGAGGGGGGGATTATACAGTGTATCATTAAAACGATACATGTTATGATACATAAAACTATAAAATAACGTTATATAAGTGTTAGTGAGAGCAAACGTGACATACAACCAATAAACAGAATGCAGAGATACTCATTTGTAAGGGTACATCACTTGACTACAACAAATTATACAATAGTTAGCAAAGAGCATGTATAAGATTTAATGGAAAAATCAAGAAAACAATAAACAAGTGTCTCCTGCATGAACATTGTCATTTTCTTGATGAATACATAAACCTTGTACTCAGATTGCATAGGAGCAGTGTAAGTGCTCCAGTTTTCGTCATCCTGCCAATTCGCTGACAATCCGACCACAGCGCCACACCCCTGGCTTTATTAAGCCCGAAACATGCTCTGAACGTCTCCCTTATTACGCACCGCCACCGCCACCGTCACAACTCACAGGTGACGACAAATTTTCCGCAGGTAAGAGTGGCAACTGATAGCTCGCCCATCGCGATGTAGCAAGAGAGTTTTATCGCTTCATGCCAGCATGCCACCAGCTCTTCATCTTCAACAGTATTTTGGGACATTGCGTCCACATTGCATCAAGTTAAAACGAAGCTGCTGAGTGCCGGGTGCGTATGTAGACAAAACCGTTGTCAATAACTGATGACGATAGCGATGCAGACAGCACCGTCTGGTTTCGGTTGTCTACGAACGCCGTTGTCTTTATTTTCCGACGCACATTTTCTGCGCTTCGCGCTCGCCGCGCTCTGAGGATCATATGAATTAACCGGATGCGGCCAAATATGATGAACTAATGAACGTTTGATGCCATTAAACAATATATGTGCTGCCTGTGACCAGGCAGCACGTTCGAACGATCCCATTTTCCGAATTAAAAGGGTATTGACACAAAATTCCGCGGTCAAGATAACCTACGGGATCAATTCCCGTGAACACGCGTATATCATCTGCAAAATATCAACGGTATTTTAAGTGAATTTTGAAGTTTGCGCGAGCGATCGACACCCTCGCGCTACTGACACCCTCAGAGGTGACCCTCGGCGACCCTCCTACTTCCCTCACGTGACCGCGCTGCAAGAAGTTATGATGACGTCATAGCCGCCATTTGTTTGCCGCGTTCGCTCCAGCAGCCTACTTCTCCGCGGCTGCTCGCGAGTCCGTGGCCGCGGCGCACCAGTTGAAAGTTTTATGTTTGGCGCCACTGCTTTTCCCCGCAGCACGTGCGGCAAGCGTGGGAATGCGAGCTGACAAAGCGAACCCCGCGCAAGTGCGTCACAGTTCTGTGTGCTGACGTGACCGAGCGCTGCACCCGCTAGGTGGTGATAGTGGCACCCGGAGGCTTGTCGTTTTTGAAACCGAAACTGACAGTGGTCGTTAATGAGGAGCCTGTAATTAATTATATGTCGCGCCCTGCAGCAAACGACGTGCCGTGTTATGACTAAAAGGCCCTCAGCAACGCATGGCAGCTAAAAATCGCGAGGCCAAATTGTTTGTGTCAGTACCCATTTAACGAGGGTCGAAATAACTAGTTTTTGCTGTACTTGTGTTTTAAAACGGACGCTTTGTTAGGCCATGGTTCCCAAGGCGTCTCAGTCACCTTGAGGTATAGAGTTCGCTACAATAGTTACTAGAGGGAACTCTGGCGCTGCGATCGTTCAGAGACAATGGGAATTATGAGTGGTTCATGGATTTACCTACTCTTCGCGCTTGCGGCTTCGAACGCACTTGTGGCTTTTTGTTGACTCTTGTGTTTTGGCGTTTGTTGCGCATGAAAGAATGGATCGTTGTGAACTTCGTGCTTGAATTAGTGAGCCTAAAAGGCCAAGGGAGGTAAAGTGGAAGTGTGAAATGTTTGCTGAAGTTAAGTGAGTGGTTGTCTATATGCTGCTTTTGGTTTTGAGCCAAGCTTTACGAGGTGGATCGACGAGGTTTTGTAAGTGTAGTAGTTGTGTGTACATCTTGCGTTACAGGGCACGTCGACTACACTGGCGTTTAAAGAGCAACTTATAGTCTGACGTAATGCCAGCACTCGCGTTAGAGCACAGACGTCAGTATTATCGAAACGGAGTGAATTTTACGGCGCGATATTACGAATATCATACGAAACTTTCGTTAGCGTATTCCTCCGGGGTCGCGCAAAGCTGGAATATAGCTTGCTGAATCATAGGAATAGAAGTTTAATATTTTTGAGCAGCTATAAAAGCAGAGCCAGCACTGGAACCTCAATTGGAGTTAACCCGACAAGAAGCCTGTATCATAGGAATATATATGTAACGTTTATTGCTTTGTTGTAAAATTAAATAACCAGCACTGCAACCACACTTGACGTTGCACCGTCATTCCACCTGCACACGGTCTTTTTCTGAAGCAGTTTCAAGACCTGGCGTGGCTCTGTGGTGGAATACCTGACTGCCACGCAGAATGCTTGGGTTGGATTCCTGCTGGGACCCTGATTTTTATTCTTTGCATTCGTCGGGTCAACGCGAACGATGTCGGTTTTTCTTAACGCCCTCGCATTTAATTTACCAATGTCTGTTCTCGCCGTTCCTGGGTAGATATAAACTGTCAATGAACTGTGAGCATACCGGTACACAGCTGCCCGTGGTAAATGGGTATCTGCCACACGCGTCTGAAAGAAAGGGTTTGACGACGTACGCAACAGGATTTCCACGTTATTCATGTCATGACCCAACAGTCATATTCATCAAATCCTCTTACCCTCTCATGCTGATTTTGGTCTACACCAAGTTAAGGAGGCGATCATGAGAGCACCCACACGTTGGCGGCTAGATAGATAGATACGTAGATAGAAACGTCCAAAGCGCTTCGCACTTAACATCGCATCTTTCTTGCCTGCGGCTGCTTTTAGTTTGCGCTGTCCTTTTCTGCGCTGACTTTGTACACTTCATGAATTTTTCGTTTGTTTATTTAAAGGGCAACAGCCAGAAAAGTTATTTTCCTTTTTAACACCTGTCACATGGTCGGATGAATTTTCTAGTGGACCTTTTTATGCGTTTTAGAATAAAAATGTATTTGAGAGTCGGCGCATGTCGTGTGCACTTTTTTCTTCCGTCGTCGTTTTTGCGAGCGCTGCGCAGTCCTAAGTATAAATAGCAGGACTCATTGCAGTGTTTTTAAGCATTTTTGTCACAATACAGTATGCAGTATTTCCGCATTCTTTCCAAATATAAACCAGCTTGCCCCGGAACAAATGTTGTTGAACTATAGTTCGTCGATTTCCTGTCGCCCTTCAAGAAATGTGTATTTTTGCTTCTTTTATTATGAGAACGTGCAATGTACTAATAGAGTTTCAGTGGTCAATTTCAAGTTGTTGGTATGTACACGCACTATAGCTTCCATGTCGCACTTAGAATGTATAAATTAGGGTTTAGCAAGGTACATCAATAAGAAAGAAGTTGCAGTTGGATCACATAAGGATGAGACATTGATGGTGACACTGACACTAGTTCGTTGCTCAGTAAGAAGAGATACTGACTGGTACCGCTAACAGTTGGTGTCAAAATGCACACGTTTGCCACGTGCTTATGTTTTACGCACACACGGACACATAATAATATCTGGGTTTTTACGTCCCAAAAGTATTTTACGTCCCAAAAGACGCCGTAATGAAAGGCTCCGGAAGTTCTGACAATTTCGTATTCTTTAACGGGCCTCTAGCATTTCCCCTCCATTGAAATGCGACCGCCGCGGCCAGGATCGAAACCGCGACCATAGGGTCAGCAGCCGAGCACCGTAACCGCTACACCATCACGGAGGACACAAGGACACATTTAGCCAGCCGTAAGGACAACCGCTGTTACTAATAGTAGTAAAGCGCACCACTCGGTGATGCACTGTCGAACGCATGCCATTAGATCGTCGTGCGGAAGCGAATAATACAGGGATTCTATGTTGTTGTGCCAGAGCACCTGACCGAACGGGGAAGCGAATAAACACCTGCACTTCGTTGGAAGTCCACGGCATCGCGGTCAGGGTCTGTCCTGCGACCAAGCAAAGGGCCAGCACCTGCCCCCTGGAAGCAGGGATTAACCCCTGCATGCATTGTCTGAAATCCGGCAAAACGGCGTCTTCGCCCAGCCGGCCCCGTCAACTGACGCCAGACGTTCTTCCAAGCTACCCCGCTTCGGAAAGCAGCATTCCTGAGGACGATGGAAAGGCTGCTCCACAGCCGGGACCAAAGAACCTCCCTGTCCACAGCTGGGACCAGAGAACCTCCCTGTCCACAGCTGGGACCAAAGGACCTCCCTGTCCACAGCTGGGACCAAAGAACCTCCCTGTCCACAGCTGGGACCAAAGAACCTCCCGGACCACACCTGGGACCAGGGAGCCTCCTGGTCCACACCTGGGACCAAAGAGCCACCCTGTCAACAATGGACTGGTCCCCTATTTAAGACCGGCCTGGTCCGTTGTTAGAGAGACGCCCCAGCCGACTTGGTCGTGCTGGCAGGCTCTGTCCTGCTATAACCTGCTATAACCTGCTATTACCTGCTATACCTGCTATAAACGTTGTTACCGTTTTCTAAGCGTTTTGCCTCCCTGCCCTGCTCCTCAGCGATAAGTCCGATACTCGGCTACATCGGCTCGCCAGCCTCCCGGCTTTCATCGTCACGAAAACCCGCTTCGTAACAGTGGTGGCAGCGGTGGGATACGCTACCTCATCTCAACGTTCGGCTGAACGGATATACGCTACCTTCATCTCATCGTTTGAAGCGCTGGGATACGCTACCCTCATCTCATCATTGGACAAGGTGGGATACGCTACCTCAATGTTTGGCTGCACGGGGATATGCTACCCTGATCTCAACGGTTGGAAAGTTGGACCAGATCCCTGCAGGCCCGAGGAGCGAGGACGCTCAAGACACCGCTCGACGGCAGCCACGAGTTCGACCGGAGTCAGCTACTTTGGTTGGGTGAGTGCCCAACGTTTACTGGTCATTTCGCCAGACCTCTCTAGCACAGGCAGATGCTAGGAGAGAGTTTTGTGTTTTGTTTGATTAATTTTACTCACTTTAAACCACGATATTAGTTTTAAAGTAAGAGTAAATGTTGGAGAAAGGCATCACGAGGGACGAGATCGCGATGGAGAAGTACGTAGTACAGGAACTCCTTGAAATTTGTGAGGACTTGGGCATTTCCACCAGCTCCGCAAAAACAAAGGAAGCGATTCTCGAGGTGATGCGGGCGGAGGACGTGACGATCGAGGAAGCTGACGAGACCTGGGAGGAGATTTGCGAGAAAAAGCGGAAGTTTGAAGAGCGCGAAGAGAGGCAGGCTCAGAGGCGTCGCGAAGAGCATGAACATGCTCTCAAAATGAAAACGCTTGATCGTGAAATTCAGGCGATTAAGTGGCAGCGAGCACAATACCCACTCAGGATCTTCGAGATAGGCGGTGACATTATGTCTTTTCTCGTTAAGTTTGAAAAGGTCTGCGAGGAGGTTGGTGTTAGCCGAGACCTTTTGGTGGAGAGGCTTCTCGAGTTGCTCCCGTGCCAGGTCGCAGCGGTTTTGGAGCGTTTAGCCGCTGAGGAAGCGCAGGACTTTGATAAGGCCAAAGAAGCCTTGTTGCGCCACTTCGCAGCTCCAGGTCCTGTTGACTGCGAAAGTCGAGGCGATAAAGACAGCGCTGAAGCGCGTCGCGAGGCGCTAGATGCTGAGACCCATCGCGAAGCGCTGCAGGCTGAGGCGCGCCGCAGGGCGATAGAAGAGGAAGCACTTCGTGATGCGCTCGAGGATGACACGCGTCGCAGGACACTAGAAGCTGAGACCAGCCGCGAGGCGCTAGAGGCCGAGACCCGCCGCGAAGCGCTAGAGGCCGAGGCCCGTCGTAGGGCGCTTGAGAACGCCGAGACCCGCCGCGAAGCGCTAGAGGCCGAGGCCCGTCGTAGGGCGCTTGAGAACGCCGAGACCCGCCGCGAAGCGCTAGAGGCCGAGGCCCGTCGTAGGGCGCTTGAGAACGCCGAGACCCGCCGCGAATCGCTAGAGGCCGAGGCCCGTCGTAGGGCGCTTGAGAACGCCGAGACCCGCCGCGAAGCGCTAGAGGCCGAGGCCCGTCATAGGGCGCTTGAGAACGCCGAGACCCGCCGCGAAGCGCTAGAGGGCGAGGCCCGTCGTAGGGCTCTTGAGAACGCCGAGACCCGCCGCGAAGCGCTAGAGGCCGAGGCCCGTCGTAGGGCGTTTGAGAACGCCGAGACCCGCCGCGAAGCGCTAGAGGCCGAGGCCCGTCGTAGGGCGCTTGAGAACGCCGAGACCCGCCGCGAAGCGCTAGAGGCCGAGGCCCGTCGTAGGGCGCTTGAGAACGCCGAGACCCGTCGCGAGGCGCTAGAGGCCGAAGCCCGTCGTAAGGCGCTAGAGGACGCCGAGGCGTGTCGCAAGGTGCTAGAGGACAAGGCGACTCGCAAGGCCAAGGAGAAAGAGGCAGTTCTTAAAGCGTTTGAGGATGACGCGAGCCGCAAGGCACTAGAGATTGAGGCCCATCGCGCGGCGCTACAGGCCGAGGCGCGCCGCGAAGACCACGAGATCGAGAAACATCGCGACGTGCTAGAGGCTGAAGCTCCTCGCGAGGCACAGGACGCCGATGTGCGTCATAATGATCCGAAGGCCGACTTCGAAGGCCAAAGAAAGGGTTGTACTCGCGAGATTAGTACACCGCCACGAAGTGAGACATCTCAAGGCGAGCCGGCTAGGTTAGAAACCGTCGGAACTATCGTTCTGCCAGAAGGGCAGACACCGATAAACGATCCCGAGGATCAGCTGGTTGAGCAGCCTCAAGCTTTGGCAAAGCAAATCGAATGCAGCGTACTTGCGAGCACGAGGGCCAATGCTGCGAGCGTTGCGAGCCGTTCGGACAGGAAAAGGCGTTGGCGAAAACGCGTGAAGGCGAACGCGACGAGTGGCGTTAAGCGCACTAAAGTGGCCAGGCGCGATGACGTCATCTCTCGAGACGCCAAGCTAAATGCAAGGCCTCAGATCACGAAAAGGCCCACCAGGAGAAAGGTCAGGCAGGAAATTCCAAGAATGCCTGCTGGATCATGTTTACCGGCAGCGCAACCACACACACGGACAGAGAAAAGAAGCGAAACGGAAACACAGCGCTGACACTCACAACTAAACTTTTTATTGCAGAAACAACACTTATATGATCAACCCCCCTACGTTCCCCGCATGCGCAAACTGAGAGAACGCATAGAGCTCGCGTACAGGTAAAAGCAAAAACCGAGGCGAGCCCAACAACAATATACATCAAAGTTACACGTGCTGGTCCAAAAATTCAAACTCACAGTCAAATAACGTCACCGACGGTTCGCTGATACATGTCCCCCCTTGTTTCCTAATGAAATATGCCTCATTTAACTCTCGAACAAACTGGTTCCTATGTTTCTTTAAAATGTTAACCTTACTGAATATCGGTTCACACCCGCACCTGTCCACATGAGAAGCCAAATGAGCATACTCTTTTGTCTTTAAGGAATTCTCGTTTTGTTACAGTTTAATGCCTGCTGGAAAAGGTCTCAAGTTTAGACTCCTGCGGAAACTGAGATTAGGCGTGAAGCGCGTCGCGAAGAGAAGAATTTCAGTGAAATTCAGACGTCGAAGTCTTCACCTGGTCTCATCCTGTTCACGGTCTAGTCGGGGCAGGAGCGCAGCGAGGTGTCGCGTACACCGGATTAGCGACAAAGGCTGTTCCCCACAGTGGCAAAAGGGTAACGGCGTAGCCCGGAGGGGTACAATGGGCAGACAAAACCGCTGGTATGCCGGTTTGTCTGAGTTCGGCGGACACGGTACAAACGTCGCTGCTACTGTGTCGGACAGGTTTGTTCCCTGTCCCTTTGTCGAGATCGGACCCCTCGAAAAGTGTGGAATGCGCGGCTCCCAAGAGTTCGTCTGAAAGGGTGCGTTTGGAGACACCCTGGGATAACCGCAGCATAAAGATGAATTGACATCTTGAAAGAAGTTAGTGTGTTAATGTGTACTAACGAATTGAGGAGTGAAATTTTGTCATTTGTCACTTTCCTCCTCATTGTAGCAGACATTGAGATGTTTGTTTGGTTATTTGTTTGTTTTGTTAATGTTTTTTTTCATGACCGTTAACGCTAGTGTAAAGAGCTGTAAATTGTTTTACGGAGATGTAGGCTGAGTTGAAAGCCTCCGTTTTAAGTAGCTTTGTTTTGACAGCTGGAAACATAGCTTTTAGCGCTCGAGTAGAGGAGAGCTGTTCGTAGTGGTTTACAGAGATGAAGGCGGAATGTTAAAAGCCTCTGTTTAACGTACTACTGATCTGTTTTGCGTTACGTGTTAGTATGCGCGTCAGTGTAATTTTAGTTTCTCCTTGTTTTGTGTTAAACGCGTGAGTTTGATTTTCAGTTTTCTTTCGTATTTAGTTTGAAGCGCTTTGTTTTCTTTATGTAATACTCATTTGCCAAGTGCAATGAGGGAAAGCGTTTTAGCGAAAGGCTAGTGTTGTTTATCTTGAGGTTTGTTGATAAGCATTCAGAACACTTGCGAGTGGTGCCAAGGCGCACGATTTAGGGAGCACTTAGTGAAGTGTTTGTAGTTTTGGGGCAAAATTGAGTCTTCCCCAGCTGCTTCGATCGTCCCCAATCTGCCGATGTCACCATTGAGAATCGCTCGCGAAGACATTCTGATTGGTTCTAGCAGTGTCACGTACTGACACTTAGCTAGAGGCACATCCTCACTTTGGTATTCTTCCTAAGATACGTTGCTCGTGATGTTTTAATTTTAGCTTAGCGTACTCTCTAGGAAATGTTTTGTTCTTTTATGCTGGTCTGGCGATTTGATCAGCATTCGGAGGGCGCTTGCTTTGGCCAGAGTGGTTTGGCTTTGTGTTGCTTCTTGGCAGTTCCAGGAAACTGCTGCTGTGCCACGGAGGTCACTCCTGGTCACTCACATTTGACAAGGGTCAACCAGCATCGCATCGTCCGAGCTGCGTTTGGCAGCTCGAACTCTGGATGCATTGTCTTGTGGCGGGGGTGCTGTTGTGCCAGAGCACCTGACCGGACGGAGAAGCGAATAAACACCTGCACTTCGTTGGAAGTCCACGGCATCGTGGTCAGGGTCTGTCCTGCGACCAAGCAAAGGGCCAGCACCTGCTCCCTGGAAGCAGGGATTAACCCCTGCATGCATTGTCTGAAATCCGGCAAAACGGCGTCTTCGCCCAGCCGGCCCCGTCAACTGACGCCAGTCGTTCTTCCAAGCTACCCCGCTTCCGAAAGCAGCATTCCTGAGGACGATGGAAAGGCTGCTCCACAGCTGGTCCCTCTGGTCCCAGCTGGTCCACAGCTGGGACCAGAGAACCTCCCTGTCCACAGCTGGGACCAAAGAACCTCCCTGTCCACAGCTGGGACCAAAGAACCTCCCTGTCCACAGCCGGGACCAAAGAACCTCTCGGTCCACACCTGGGACCAGGGAGCCTCCCGGTCCACACCTGGGACCAAAGAGCCACCCTGTCAACAATGGACTGGTCCCCTATTTAAGACCGGCCTGGTCCGTTGTTAGAGAGACGCCCCAGCCGACTTGGTCGTGCTGGCAGGCTCTGTCCTGCTATAACCTGCTATAACCTGCTATTACCTGCTATACCTGCTATAAACGTTGTTACCGTTTTCTAAGCGTTTTGCCTCCCTGCCCTGCTCCTCAGCGATAAGTCCGATACTCGGCTACATCGGCTCGCCAGCCTCCCGGCTTTCATCGTCACTGAAACCCACTTCGTAACAGTGGTGGCAGCGGTGGGATAACACGAACCCCGGTCCTAACAATGTCTACGGTCAGGGCGTGGCAGGTTTATTTCAGAGTGGAATATTGTTTCAGCCTGGTCGAGTATTTCAGGCAAAAAATCCCAGGAATCTGTCACGCTATGAACCCCTGCTGAACACCTCGCTTTGCCGCTGTCAGTGCATTGTCAAACTGTATGACATCAAGATTTTATCAATGACAAGCTGACGCGCGAAATTTTAGAAGCCATGGCCGTGGACCAAAATGGACAGTCATGCATCAGTACACCATCCATATTACTAACGGAAAAAGAAAAAAGATTCATGCGCAAGAAATAATAAAGCTGGTAATCGGTGAGCAATGTATTCGCCATCAACTGCTTTAAATATGAAAGGAAGCCTTCAATAAACGTACATACATTTGCTAGTCCAGCGCTGTGTCTTATGTCCTTCTGTCCTCGTCCAAGTAGTAGGCTGGAACCTTTCTTGCTTTGTATTAATCAAAACAACGTAAAATTACTGCATTGAAGCTAAGGCAGTATTGTTTCCACCTTGACGAAAGACTGCCGAGATGGCGCGAATTCAGCTAAATCACGTAGAACTACAGCTACTTCATTATTGAAGGAATTATGAGTTTCTATTGGAGAACACATGTCTTGGGCAGAAAATATTAGCCATATCAGTTGAATAAAAGCTTTGCTTACAACATAAAATTTCTTAATATTGGCTTACATCTATCAACGAGCTTCTTTATAGCGCGTGGTTTTGACCAATTAGAGAACTCGAAGGACACATGAGCTTCGTCTTGAAGAGGAGAACGCGATAGCGTAGTTGAGTTCCGTTCGGATCGCCTTCTCAATCTTTCATCCCTAAATCGGGCAAATCTGTAAACATCGGCAATCTCAATCTCCAGCCTGGCCTGGTTTCTCGGTGGGTACCTCAAGCGTGCCGCAAAGAAAGGAACGTCTGTGCGCGTAACATTGGCCGTTTGAAACTATTATAGAATGCCTACTGCAAGTACAGTTGCGAAGTGCCCACTACGCCATAGTTCTTTCCTTTGCGATCCGTAAGGCCACAAGCGCAAATGCGCAGCTGCACACTTTGTTGGTGCTGTCGCTGATAATGATGTTTAAATATGCCTTTGCACTTAAGAATTGGTTGGCCTTTAAACCAACTACTCATTGTGCAATGCAAATGTTTTGACGCTGATGCGATACTACGCTTCCGCCACGTAATATTACATGCGTTATGGGGCTCCTCGCACTACACGACATGATTACCAGTTTTTTTTTAAATCAGCTTCAAGCACGGTCGTGGTTTTCTGGTAAAACACCTGTTTGCCACGCAGATGTCCTGGGTTCGATTACAGCTTGAACTGAAGAATTTCCCTATTTATTTGCATCTAGAGCTTTTGCCAACGGACAACGACGATTTTTCGCTCACAGCCAACATCAACAACACCTGAGCCGACGCCCACACAGGAATTTCTGCAAAACGAGTTCTTTAACACTATCGCGTTAAGACAGATCGCTTTTTTTGTGGAATATTTAGCCAACAATGAAATTACGCGCGGCACCAAAATCGCGTGATTGGTGTGTTATCTATAGCACTATACCGCTTTCACATCACTGACGCCTCTGATAAGACAAGTTTCAAAGAAAACTTGTGGCTGACAAGTTAATAATAATCATGATGATGATGATGATAACAACAACAGCAATAATAAGAATAATTATAACGGGCTAAGAACTAGGAGCTAGTGAGGCAATACATAATAAACCCCCTCTCCCATTCCCCAGCGTAGGGTAGCCAACCAGGCATGTGTCGGGTTAACCTCTCTGCCTTCCCTCTTGTTTTCTTCCTTCTTTCCTGAATACGTGCAGGAAAGGGGAGCACTAATTACGGAAAAGGCGCATGCATTGCTACCTACATTAAAACCGCAATCATTTGTGAACAGCCTGTAGACATTACCGAAATGTCTTTGATTTATGCAAGGTTGTATTACAGGGAACGCTTCTAGTGTAACTTGTATTGATGCATAATGTTGTGTGGTTAATGTACAAAAAGTGCTGCGTTGCTTTTATATCCTATTACAATCGCAACACGCATATGCATGGCTGTCTCAGAATATGCTACGTAAAAGAATTGATTGATTGATTGATTGATTGATTGATTGATTGATTGATTGATTGATTGATTGATTGATTGATTGATTGATTGATTGATTGATTGATCGATCGATCGATCGATCGATCGATCGATCGATCGATCGATTGACTGAAATAACTTTAATGAGGTCCTGCGGGACGTGCCCTAGCGCGCAGTGGGCGACTCCCACGTCGGGACCGTCAGGCCAAGCCTGTCGGCAGGATTGCTCTTGCAATAATGCTTTCGTTAAACACTCCAGTGCTGTTCCTTGTACAGGACGGTCAAGTCCTCTCAAGCTGTTTGTGCAGCTTCTTCCTTGATCTCAGACAACAGCTTTGCAGAACACATTCTCTATCTATATAATATTAATCACATCAAGTGGAGTGAATTTCGTGAGGGGGAGGCGGAAGGGGAGAAGAGCATAGGAGATGGAGAATGCGGTGCAAGACAGTGAAAAATAGCAGAAGGAAACAGGAGCGTCTATCGAATATGACAGAGATACAAAAGTCACCAGTTTTAGTTTTCTTGATCTGCTGGCTAAGAACTCTGACTGAACACTGAATGCAATACTGTAAAGCGAAGTCCGCTTCTATGAA
This sequence comes from Rhipicephalus sanguineus, assembly GCF_013339695.2. Lineage (NCBI taxonomy): Eukaryota > Metazoa > Arthropoda > Arachnida > Ixodida > Ixodidae > Rhipicephalus > Rhipicephalus sanguineus. The sequence goes on from NC_051179.1 coordinate 67,020,247, forward strand.
CTGAATTGTAGAGCGCTGTGCGTTCAGGTTACCTGTGCAGCTTCTTCCTTGATCTCAGACAACAGCTTTGCAGAACACATTCTCTATCTATATAATATTAATCACATCAAGTGGAGTGGTAATTGGATGAGATGAAATAGTCATGTTGAGGTTAATCGTTATAGATATGTACATGGAAGGAAGCGTTTAAATGGCAAACGGGAGCGGGCGCAGCTGTCCTTCTGAAAGATTTTTTTTTGGCAGCTGTAGCTGCTAGTAAAATCGCCCGCTGAAGTTCATACATTTCTTGCGGTGAACAAACACTTGCCACAAAGAAAAAAACACGCCTTTTCGTGAGCCTTACAGGTCCCTTGCTCACATAAAGTAAAAGCTTTCACTGCGTCATAGAAACAATAAATGTTTGTCCTAGCGAGGAAACTTTTAGCAAACATTACCATGTAAAAATGTAAGCCTGCTTTTCTTGAGCAAGTAGCGCAATGAAACGACACAAGCAGGAGCAAGGAAACCAGAGGAGCGCTAACTTTAAATTCGCTCGTACGCGTTCCTTATTCTGAATAAAACTGCCCAAAATAGCCGGGTCTCAAGCGAGGACCTGATGCCTTTGTGCAGACTATGCAGCGTAGCCAGTAAAACAAAGAGGTGGGTTCGACGGTCATGAACATAAATATAATTGGTTTCGTTTCATTACGCTTTCACCAACACTTAGCAGGGAGGCAAAGACAAGCTGCATAGCATGTTATGTGCATAATGAAATACGTTATTTCGGAAGTCTTTTAGTATGGGCTTGATAAACGTGAGGAACGTTGTTTAAATTAAAGCGTCTTACTTAAAGTCCTTAAATTCAGAAATACATTGGACAGTCGCTACATTCAAATAAATTTCTGCCTTTATTTCTGCTCCTTCTTGAGCTCCAAAAAGATTGTCTCTGGCAGTGAATATGAGCGCAAAATAATTCATTTGTAAGCTGACGCCAACAAATATCACGGACGTCAATTCTCTCCCTGCATATTTCCAAACCGCCATCACCACGTCATAAGCTGGTATCATTTTCTTCAAACTAGGTTTTTAGGATGCTAAAACAGTAGCAACGAAAGGGCGTCCTTACGTTCTTCAAGAAACCCACGGAGGCCGAGGAGAATACAATCTGACGAAATATACTGAAAATGGCGGGAGGAAGGGCAGCACGCCATTTCGAGATTTAGTATTTTTCAAGCGCAGCCAAGCGACTTGTATACACAATCACTGCAAAAGAACTGCTGATTCACAACCGGGCAGCCAGCCGACCGCTTCTCGTACGCGTTGCGCTTATCAGTCGGCGATTGCGGTTCGTTCTCGGTTGCGATGGTCAATATTGTGCTGTGTTCTTTTACACATATTGTAGTTTTGTCTGCCGTGCGGCATGCGCCATCGCGCCAATTTCGAAAGTTGAAGGTTTTCACGCCACGTGGTGTGAAAAACAGCGAACTAAAGGCGATGTCCCAAATTCCTGGGTATGCGTTCCCTAGTGTTGGGCTTACTGTTGCCTTCTTCTTTTTTAATGGACCAGTGGAGAGTAGTGGGATTTTCCCAATTTCTGTGGCAAATACCCGTTTATGACCATGACAGTTTTCTGACTGGCCGCACAAATTTCCGTGGCACATACCCGTTTGTTGAGCTAACCAACTATTGCCTTCTTCATTTTTCGTGGACCAGTGGTGAGTAGTGGGATTTACCCAATGTCTGTGGTGGTATAGCGGTTACGGTGCTCGGCTGCTGACCCGAAGGTCGCGGGTTCGATCCCGGCCGCGGCGGTCGCATTTCGATGGAGGCGAAATGGTAGAGGCCCGTGTACTTAGATTTAGGTGCACGTTAAAGAACACCAGATGGTCGAAATTTCCGGAGCCCTCCACTACGGCATCTCTCATAATCATATCGTGGTTTTGGGACGTAAAACCCCACATATTATTATTATTATGCCTGATAGGCCACACAAGGCCACACGGGATAGACCGCACAAATTACGGCTGCCTTAAAAAGCTTCGGTGTTAAAAGAAAGGTATCTAAGGATGTCTTCGATACTTTGTCATCAATATAGTTTCCTCTACTAGAGGCAGCCAACGAAAAAGGCTTCGAGATCACGTGGGCCATTTTTATCGTCATGACGCACGCGCTCCCACGTATTGTCATCCGCACGCATGCGTCAGCTACCGTCGACGCAGGTGGTCACGTATTGACGCACGCACTGTCGTATTCCATTGTTAAATATTTGCTTGTTTCTTACCACATGGAATGAATCGCAGGGTTCAACCTAGAGTTCATCGACGTGCTGTTTGCAAGTCGAAGCTTTGCTATGCCGATTCATGACGTCGTACTCCAACACTATGTAAGCGCTCGCTGTGGCTTCGCGTTGACTGAACACCCGCTAAACAGGCTAGTGGCAGCTCTTGAAGGTGTGTGTGTCATCTAAACGTGTCGTACGGGTAAGAAATGCTAGGGAACGCACGTGTGAGTTTCGCAATTCGCAAAGACACTAACTCATTTTAACACAGCCGCATTGTGTAGTATATAATGATCAAGACAGACGATTATTGGTTGAACGTTTACGAAGAAACATATTTTTTTACTCAGGTGCGGCCAATTCATTAACGAACTCTACCTACTCTTTCTGAACCTATAGAAAAAACCCCAGGTAGCACACCAAGTCTTGAAAACGTCATACGAAGGGTTGAACATCTGGAAACGGATTTTTAACTGCAGTTGACACCAAGATGACGTCAATAGCAAGATGTCTTATTCATGAACGGCGAATACGCCCACAAGACGTTTCTCCTAGGCTTATCTGGTTCGTTGTTAATGTTTCGCACGTACCGGGCTTGCGGCGGTGTCGTTTATGACCAGAAACTTCATTAATCGTATTCATTTATGAAAATGACTAGATTTTCCATTGCTAGAATATGATACAATTATTGACTTTATTGATTATCAATGATTTGCGATACTTATTGACTTGTCTGAATATTTCGTCAAAAACCTTATTGTCAAGAACTTCGCAATAAGAATGTCATTGACTCATTTTTATCGAAATACAATTGAGGAAATATTTCCTAAACGACGTTTCTTTTGAGCACTGCGCAATAAAAATTTCATTGACTCTTTTCTATTGAAATACAATTCAGGAAACATTTCGCAAGTAACGTTTCTGTTGGGCACTCCGCAATAAAAAATCCATTGGCTCAATTCTATCGAAACTCCATCGAACAGAGTTTTGTAAAGCATATTTATGTAGAGCACTTCGAAATAAAAATTTGATTGACGCAATTATGTCGAACTACGATTCAGGAATGATTGACTGCTGATGCCACTATCGCACGGCAAGCAGTACACGTGCCACTTACCCCTGCTAAGCCCCATTTATTTCACTCAGTGTCATGAATGTCTGATAAATTTTGATACTGATGTAACTGCAAGACATACGAGCGCGCGCAAACACACTGGTTCGTGAACATTGTGGCCGTGGCTAGGCCTTGGAACGTCAGAGTTTTGATTCTGACGAAGGGTCCAGGGTCAAAACGTGCGCGAACCACTTATACACGCAACTTTCGTAAGGGCGCCCTTTCATTACTTCGACCACGTGTGCACCGAACCTACACAGCTATCTCTTACCCTTACTAACCTCCGAAACTCCATGTTCGTTTTTACACATTATTCATGGTTCTCTCTTCTTGATTGATCCTTTCTTGTGAAATCTGTACCTCTCGCTAGTACGGAGAAATGACTATGGGTTGGGCGTGGACGTGCAATTAGATCTGAAGAGTCTGTAAGGTGCGCGTGCGTCAGGAGGGGTAAAGCGAGAATTTTTTTCCGGAGAGAGGGGGGGAGGGTTCGATGAATTTTTATGCCTGTTCGTGCGTTGTATGTCTGCGTGTGTATAGACACAAGGACAACTGAGAAATTACGGGGGTTTTAACCCCCCGAACCGCCCCCCCCCCCCTCCTCCTTCCACCCGTGTCATTAGCTACCACGTTATATACCACCAATCTTTTCTTTACCATTCCAAGAATAGGTTTTGTGTATGTACGGGTTCTTTGACTCGGAGTCGCCTGGGAGCCACGATGCTATAAAACGCATGAAACCTCGTATAGTTTGTCTTGTGTTTATAAGTAGGACTCTTAACGAACACAGACACTAAGAAAAGAAACTAAAATCACTGCAAGGACGGCAGTGCGTGGGCTTTCCGCTATCGTCCCTTCAATGCAAAGGACAACTTATTTGGTGGAATACTGCATAGGAATGGAAAACTGAGATTGTGTGTTACGGATTCATACTTGGGACTGTGCAGCACTCTGAAAACACGACGAAGGACGAAAGAAGTGCGCACGACATGCGCTGACTCTCAACTTACGTTTTATTCACAAACACAAAATAATTGAACTAGGAAAGCCATCCGATCATGTGACAGGTGCTACAAACAAAAATAACTTTTCTGGATGTTGCCCCTTAACTAAACAAGTGCATGACAACTTCTCTGTAAACCCACCGCACGTGCTGACCAAATATTCGTATATTTCCTTATCCCACAACCTAATCGATCGCTGGCTCACGCATCTTTCGTTTCCTCTTCTATCGTGGAACACCTTGATAATTTCTAGGGCGAGCTAGCTTTAGTGCCTGGAAAGTACCATCGTGTCCGTAAAGCGAGAGGTACATCCACGTTCACGACAGTGGTCAGCTAGGTGGGAAGCCCTCACTTCTGTTAATGATCACTTAATATGTTCACCCATTCGAACATTCAGGCACTTTCCACTCTGCCCTACGTACGATCTGCCGCCCGACAACAGTATCTGATAAATGATTCCTACGTAGCAATGAACTAACCTAGATATGTAGTTATTACCGGATCCGTTTTTTTATATTCCTTCGGCGTATCGGATTGTGTGTTGTTGTTAACACGGGCTCACATGCCGGAAAATTTGCTTGGAGAGAAATAATATTAATAATGGTTGGAGTTTGACGTCCCAAAACCACGATATGATAATGAGAGACGCCGCAGTGGAGGGTTCCGGAAATTTTGACCACCTGGAGTTCTTTAACGTGCACCTAAATCTAACTACATGGGCCTCAAGCATTTTCACCTCTATCGAAAATGCGGCCGCCGCGGCCGGGATTTGATCCCGCGACCTGCGGGATGCAGTCGAGCACCATAAACTCAAGACCACTGCAGCGAGTGTTTTTAACGCGATAGCGTTAGAGAGCTCGTGTCGCAGAAATTCCGTTGTTGGTGTCGGCACCGTTGGTTGTGAGCGAAAAATCAACCGTGAGCGAAAAATCGAGAAAGCAGCAAATAAAATAAAGAATAACAATTTCGGTTTCATTGAGGATCGAACCCGGGCCGTTCGCGTGGCAAGAGGTGTCCTACCACGAAGCCACGAGGTTACTTGCAGCTACTTCGGAAAAAAACACTACATAAATGCTATGTAGTGGAAGGAGTCTCCTTAACGCATTTTGTTCGACAGGTGTCACGACGAAAACGAGCCCATTCGGCGATTTGTAGGCGCATTTGGGAGACCATCAAACTACGTCGAAAAAGGCCGGGATAGTGCAGCCATCGCCGCTAAAAACACACACGAACTTTCATACAGCTCTAAAAATGGACAACTATGTCCATCTAGCGGAAAACATATCAACAAGCAAACAGCAAACGCTAGATAATGTGCTGCCATCTGTGAGGCATTGTGAGACTCTTTATGGCCTCCGAGATGGCGAGCGCGCGGCGTGTATCTTAGAGGCCATGCGACTCTTGCTTTAGATCGAAAACCTGTGCCATTCGCGCGCGCGCGCGCGCGCGCGCGTGTGTGTGTGTGTGTGTGTGTGTGTGTGTGTGTGTGTGTGTGTGTGTGTGTGTGTGTGTGTGTGTGTGTGTGTGCGTGTGTGTGTAACAAACACATTAATAAGTATGCACTTAGTGGTTGAAGTGCGCACTAGGGGCCGGATTTCGCTAGTGCGTTCAACTCTTAAAGGCGAAGCTTAAGGGTCCCCCAATTTTTGGGGAGGAAAAGACAATGTTGACTCCGTAGCGCTTAACAACCTTTTTAAGGTCATGTGAGAGCTTGTGTGCGTGGGTAAAACAGCGCATCTTTTTTGCTTGCGGCTGCTTTCAGTTTGTGCTGTCTCTTTCTGCACTGACTTTGTACACTTCATCATATTTTCGTTTGTTTAATTAAAGGGCAACAGCCAGAAAAGTTATTTTCGTTTTTAGCACCTGTCACTGGTCGGATGATTGTTCTACTTGACCTTTTTATGTGTTTTTCAATAAACATTCAGTTGAGAGTCAGCGCATGTTGTGTGCATGTTTTTCATCCGTCGCTGTTATTTGCGAGCGCTGCGCAGTCCTAAGTATATATCGAAGGACTCATTGCAGTTTTTTATGTACTTATGTTACAATTCAGTACGCAGTATTTTGGCATTCTTTTCGAATATGAACCAGCTTGCCCAGGAACAAATGCTGTTAAACTATAGTTCGTGGATTTGCTCTCGCCCTTCAAGAAACGTGTATTTCCTGCTTCTTGTATCACGATAACGTGCAATGTACTAATATAGTTTCAGTGGTCAACTTCAAGTTGTTGGTATGCATACACTGTACAGCTTACATGTGCCACTTAGAATATATAAATTAGGGTTAACAAGCTACATCAATATGAAAGAAGTTGCTATTGAATCACGTAAGGGCGAGACATTGATTGTGACACTGGTTCGTTGCTCAGTATGAAGAGATACTAACTGGTACGGCTAACCCTTGCTGTCAAAATGCGCAGGTTTGCCACGTGCTGACGTTTTACGCACACACGGACACATCAATAATACCTGCTGTTTTACGTCCCAAAACTACGATTTGATTATGACGGACGCCGTAGTGAAGGGCTCCGGAAGTTTTGACAATTTGGTGTTCCTTAACGAGACTCCAGCATTTCACCTCCATCGAAATGCGACCGCCGCGGCCAGGATAGAACCCGCGGCCGAGCACCGTAACCACTACACCACCGTGGCAGACACAAGGACACATTTAGCCAGCCGTAGAGACAACCGCTGTTACTAATAGTGGTAAAACACACCATTCGTGTACAGATGACAGCGCCGCAAATAGTCAAACTGGTATCCACCGGAGCAAGTTGGTACATAACTAACACTGGTTTGAGCACCGGAACCTAAAACGAGGGACAAACGGAGGACAGACAAGGACGTCACTGTATTAGCAACGGGTTACTTATGTAGCTGCGCGCATAGAAATAAAATATCAGTTGTTAGTACAGCGACGTCCCTGTCTGTCTTCTTTTTGTCCCTCGTTTTAACTTCCGCTGCTCAAACTAGTGTCAGCAAATAGTATTTAAGAGCCGATCACACGTGGTCTGCGTATCACGGCCTCCCGGCTACGGAGCCCTTTCGTACAAACACGGCCGCGCGACTGCACTGTACAGGCGCGCGTGCGAAAGAGTTGACATGGCCTCCGAGATTGCGCGACGACAGAGGAACCTACCGGCGCGCAATCTCAGAGGCCATGAAAAGGGAAAACGGGTGCGGCAAACGGACGAAAGAGGGCGCAACCGAAATACAGTTCAAATCGCCCGCCGAGCGAGCGCCAATTAGTTGAAACCGGAGGGCCTGCAGGCGCAATGACGTTGAGGTGGTTCAGGTTCGTGGGAAAAAAGCTCTCGCTGCGAAGAGGGTGCGTGTAATGCTGTAATATGATTGTTTCGAGGATGTATTTTACCCGCGTTTATCAATATTACGTGCGGTTATCATCCCTGGCAGTTGTGGAATGGACACGTAGAGTCGAGCGCGATATGAATGTTATAGGGCGAGCGTCGACCGGCGCAGCGTCTCAGGGGTCTAGCGGCCGGTTTGGCAACAGTGAAATTCAAGATTACGCATTCTTCTCGCTCTCGTTGGCTGCTCCATGCTGCAACAATCACACCTACGACAAACTGTGCACCCTTTCTGTCTACATCAAACTTTAAATTCGTTGCGAACTTGCGATCAAGTGTGTTCTTCGTTGCCTCTTGCACGGAAAGATCTGCTTGGAAAGATCTGGAAAAGCTGGTGCTTCGCACTGTTTCGTTTGAACGGCTTGCAAAGGTGAACAAAATATAATGCGTTGTCATGAAAACAAAAATGTGCCTTCCTCAGGTGGGAGTGATCGCAGCTTAACTAACAGCAAAAAGAGTGAGTGAAGCTTGCCTGATACTTCCCTCCCCTCGAAAGAGCATTTTGAGCCGAGGCGCTGTTGTAGTTCTTGGTCGATGCTCGCGCCTTAACCTTCAAAACGCGCTCGACTGTACTTACATCGCGTGTCCTGATGGTCGGGTCGTTGTTTGACATGGAATCGTCGGTGGCTATGCGTCGTCGTCGCCCGAACCAACGGACGCGCAGCTTTGTCTGAACAAGATCACCAGCAAGCGCCTTTGAGGAGGCTGTCGCCGCAGCGGATACTACACTTATGAGAGTTCAAAAACGCTGCCAAATCGCGTAACGAAGTTACTTTAGTGCTTGACGACTTTTATCGAGATAAAGTTCCCCGGCGGCGAGTCACCACAGAGCGATGATATGCAAGAGGAAAGGCCTGATAGGAAGAAGAAGAAGAGAAAGAGCAGAGGAAGGCAGGGAGGTTAACCAGAAGTTTGCATCCGGTATGCTACCCTGCACTGGGGTTGGGGAATAGGGGGTTGAAAGCGAGAGAGAGAAAATAAATAATAAGAAAAAAAAAACAAAAAAAAAACAGTCACAACCACACACACACAAGAGCGTTCCGCTCAGAGGCGCTCTGACAGACCAGTGGATCGCAGGAAGGCGAGTAGTGCTTGTAAAGCCTTCTTCTGCGACGTTATGTCCGGACGATGGCGTAAAAGTCTTTCTTCTGATAGAGGCTGGTCGTCTATCTTGTTGAGAGCATGGCAAAGAGATTGTCTCTGTGTTCTATACTTCGGACAGTCACACAGAACATGCCGAATCGTTTCTTCGTCGCCGCAGTGTTCACAGGCGGTGGTGTCGGCCATCCCTATGCGAAATGCATACGCATGGGTAAACGCGACGCCCAGCCATAATCTACAGAGAACGGTAGCGTCACCTCGGCGAAGTCTTGATGGCAATCGAAGGCTTAACGTTGGATCAAAGGTGTGTAGTCGTGCATGCATGAAATGTGGCTCATTCCAATTTGACATGGTGCATTGGCGAGCGAGCATGCGGAGCTTCCGAGCAGCGTCTGTCCTAGAAAGAGGTATCGACAGGTCGCGGTCCTCTGTATGGGCTGAACGGGCAGCTTGATCGGCCCGTTCATTGCCGATAATCCCACAGTGACTTGGTAGCCATTGAAATGTAATGCAGTGTCCTTTCTCGGTGAGGTGGTGAAACATCTCGGCAGTCTCAAATACCAATTGTTCGTGCGGACCGCGGCGTAAAGTCGACAGTAGAGACTGCAGTGCCGCCTTGGAGTCGCAGAAAATCGTCCACCTTTTTCTCATTTGGTCGTTAATGAAAAGCAGCGCGGCGCGAAGCGCTGTGAGCTCTGCTGCCGTCGATGTTGTTGGGTGAGCCGTCCTGAACTTGATAGTTGTGGCGATCGTTGGAATCACGACCGCCGCTGTTGAACTGCTCGGTAGGACGGAGCCGTCAGTGTAGACGTGAATCGAGTCGTGATACTTCTCGTACAATAGAAGTAAAGCGAGCTGTTTAAGAGCTGGTGCTGACAGATCTTGTTTTTTCTGGACGCCTGGTATTGTCAGGTTGATGACTGGTTGTTTCAGGCACCATGGAGGAACCGAAGGTCTCGCCGCCGGTGTGAAGCCAGTCGGTAGAGAGTCGCCGTGTGCGGTTACTGTTCGGCAAAAGGAGGTGCGTGGTCTGTCCGCTGGTAGAGAGGCTAGGTGGTGGTGTGGTGTCCGGGCAAGATGCCTTATGTGGGTCCTCAGTGCTTCAACCTCAATATGAGTCTTTATGAGGTGGTCCTTGGCGATGGCTATGGTCGCCGCTGTTGAAGCACTTTGAGGCAGGCCTAAACAAATCCGGAGGGTCTGGGCCTGAACACTCTGTAGCATGCGTCGACTTGTCTTGTTTGCGTTAGTTAATGCAGGCAAACTGTATCGCAGGAAACCGAGAAACAGCACCCTGTACAGCTGTAACATAGCACTGGGCGACATTCCCCAAGTCTTTCCAGCGAAAAACTTGAAGAGGTGAGAAATACCTGCCAACCGCTTTTTCAGGTACGAGACGTGAGGACTCCATGATAGTTCTCTGTCTATTATGACACCCAGGAACTTGTGTGATCGACAATACGGTATACTTTGACCATTGATTGATACACTGTAGTTAGACATTGGTTTGCGCGTAAATGCCAGAAGAGCACACTTTCCGGTAGAAATTTCCAGGCCTCGATCACGGAGGTACAGAGCAACTTGAGTGGCTGCTCTCTGGATTCTCGCTCGCAGCTGCAGGCGAGTTACCGCAGATGTCCAGACGCAGATATCATCTGCGTAAGTTGACAAACAAACAGTGCTTGGCAGGTGTGTATGGAGAGCAATCAGCGTAAGATTGAACAGCACAGGGCTGAGCACACCGCCCTGGGGAACACCACGATAACTGTAGTGTAGGGAAGTGTCCCCGTCCTCCGTGATCACAAAAAAGGATCGCATGCAGAGGTAGCTGCGTATCCATTTGAACATTCGACCGCCCACTCCGACGTCTTCTAGCGCGGCAAGGACGGCTTCATGAGTAACGTTGTCATAGGCCCCTTTGACGTCGAGGAACAAAGAAGCGCAAAGACGCTTGCGGCCTTTCTCGTGCTCCACGAAGGTGATTAGGTCGATGACGCTATCAATTGATGATCGACCACGGCGAAAGCCGGCCATGGTGCCTGGGTAGATGTTATTGTATTCCATGTACCACTCCAGGCGTCCGAGGATCATCCTCTCCATCACTTTGCCCACGCAACTTGCCCACGCAACTTGCGCGAGACTTGCTCTGCTTGAGCTATATAACGAATCTTGGCAGGAGGGCACACTCCCCTTAAGTTGGAAAACAAGTCGTTTGGTACCACTGTTGAAGCCTGGCAAGTCACCGCTGGAACTGGCATCTTATCGTCCTGATAGGAAAGTATGCATTGTGCTTGTATGTCTCCTCTCTGTGCTTTTCCTTACACTTTTCTAGGGAGCGGTTCCGTGTGCATTGATTACAAGTGAAAACAAGCTGATGAATGAGCGTTGCAATACGTGGTTCTGTGCTTCTCTCATGGAAGCCCTGTGTTATTCAGGCGTTATTCGTCGGCTGTAACAGTGCGAGATCGTCGCTTGGAGCGACTTGCAAAGTGCCTTGTCGCTATGAAAATGGGTCGGCTGTTAAACATACTGGTCGTTCCACACCCTTTACAGGGTGGAAATGCAATAAATGTTGTAATTTCAAAGGCTTAGGTACAATGAACTAATGAGCAAGTCAACTATGGAAATGTAGATGGGGGCGCAGATAAAAGGACACAGGATGCTGTCATGCACACGCCATGCTGCTAAGAGCGTCCGTCTCTGGTTACGTCGCCGTCTACTATGCTGCGTCGTTCTTGAAAATAATCAACATAATTGCCCTATAGTGAGGATTTTAGTCTGGCTGCGCAAGGTGGCGGCTGGTAGTATTTATAATTGTACATGAAGCGCACTAGAAGTAGTACGAAAGAAAGGGAGTGGATCAAGGTCTCATTAAATTGAACAGTCACTTCTAGACCATAGGACGAGGTCTGCATATGAATGGACTTTAGAACAGCAAGGATAGCTTTTTTAAAGCGAGTAAAATTGGGCATGCCGCTGAAACATGCCCAAGATTTAACCCTCCATTGAATGAATTACGAAAAAATCGTTTGAAAAATTATTTTCTTAGTTGTTACCGTAAAATAGACAAAGAAGAACACACGCGGACATTTTAAGGTTTATTGTGACTGCAATAATAGAGATACCGATCTGTGCCAAACTTGGCACATCACGCGAATGGGTGAGCAATATTGCTGCCATGGTTGAAAAACTCAATCTCACTCGTTGTGGTATTTTCAGCGTGATGCGCAGAATAAAGCAAAGCGATTGTTTCCTGTGTTCAGGCATAATTGAACATTTCAATTAGTGCATGTGACCGCCGACATCTATGTGCAAAATGGCTGCTTTCACGTTTGACCGTTTGCATGGGGCTGTGTTGCTACACTTTTCTACCCGAATTACCGTCCACTGACGTGTGATTAGGACTGGCAGTTGCCGAGGAAATGGGAAAAGTTAAATAACGACTTTTATGTACCCACGCCAAGAAATCACAGGGTCTCTTGTGCATTCACCTAAGATGACTCGAAGGCGAAAGCTAACTTCTTTTCCTTCTCAGTCGATGTATTAGGGAGCCTACATGCTCCCTAGATATATTTATTCTGCCCCGCCACCCTCCGAAAGCTTTGTGCCCCTAGCGTGGTTTCGCACAGCATCCATGTCGCACTGCCTCCGTAAACAGCCCATCTTGCACCAAGTTACGATATCATGTGATGACGGTGTAGGCTTATCTATGCCACACGAGCGAAGGAACGAGACGGTTGAATCAAAAGCGACGTCAGCAGGGAACGCGAGCCGTGGCTTCACGTGCTTATCACGTGCCACTGCGAAGCGCCGTCCTTATTTTCTTCTCTTCAGGTCACGCGCTCTCCGGTTTTCTTCGCGACGAAAAGGAGGGCGCTACAACAGCATTATATGGCGTTACGTCACATAAGACATACTAAGGAAAAAAACATCCTTTGAAAAAAAAATTGAAATAAATTTGCAAGCAGATGCATCAGAAGTTAAAATTATAGGTAACAAATGGTAAAGAAGCATACTGGCACTGCTGACCGTGCTCGTACTACAGGAATATATTTAGAGAAGTGAACAAGATTTATACAAGTTTTGACAGTCTCAATTCCAGGACCCTCATCAAGTCCCAATTGAAGGTTTTCTAATGAAGAAAACCAGCATTCCAGGCACAAAGTTTCGCAATAACAATGTTTCCAAAACAATGTGGCAGCTCTACGCATTATCAATACACCTCACCTGACTTCGCACTGCCTCCGTAAACAGCCCTTAGGTACGTGCATCGAATATTCATTCTATGCCTCTCTATAGATGGAGTCCGTCAAACTGAAAATTGATTCTTGTCTGTTAAGGGGGCGACTGGCGAACCGCGGTTCACCACACTGGTTACCGGTTTATCAACTGATTTAGCACATGGCATCTCGGTATACATCGTGACGATACGACGAGCAGTGCTACTGTCCTGTGAAGAAGTGCTATTTTACGAGATAAACAAAAACGTCTCTACGTGAACATTATGGAAGGGCAGCTTCACGCAGTTGTATATTGCATACCCACGCACATTAACCTCTTGTATGAGATCACGGGTTATGACGGTCCTGACTCAGGCTCGAGCCCGGCCCGAACATCCTAAGCACACTTGGCCGACCATCGCTTTTTGGCCAATGTCGCCCCTTGCTCGGCTACATGTGCGGTGCCGACCTAATTGGCCGTGAAAGCATGGCCAACAGATGGGCCCACCTAAGCTGATGACCACAACGACACGTATGGGTCACAGCACCGGCACTAGCTTGGCCGCCGACGCTGACCCGAGGTAGCAGGCCGGTGTACACCGAGCAAGCGGTTTTTGGCCAGACAGAGAGGCCATGGGTACGTCCGGCTAGCCTTAGTGGCCGAGCACGCTTGCGGACTACCGCTTCTTTGTTTTTGTTGTTTTCGCTTCGTGGCCGCCATATTTTCGCCTCTTCGCCTTCTCTGCGGCGCGCAAGACGTGGGCATGCGATCATGTTGTTGCAAAAGTAAATGTCTCACTGGTTTTAACTTTGTAACATGAATCACATGGAGTCAGGTGTGAAAATCATTTGTTCCCTGAACAAATGTTAAAGGTATATTGAGCGCAAACGTTCAGTCAGGTTTTTTTTAGCCGCGAATATTTTGCAGCAAGATTTCAAAAAAAGAATACCGGGATGAAACGTTCAGATCGGGGGACCAGCGCCTCCCATGGCGCCCAGAGAGTCTTTCTATTCTTCCGTCTCGGCCTATGACCTAGTACTGGCAACGTGGTAATGAAGATCCCGCGCATACAGCACAGAGCACGTCCTCCGTTGCTCAGAAGATGCATACTTCGTGTACCAAACGAATGTGTAGTGCACAAGTATATTCTATGGCACTATGCCATGCTTTTCATGCGTCAAGGGCACTGCAGGAAACGCATTTGCGTTATCCTAATATTCTGACAAACTCCCAGAACGGTCAGAAGCACATGGTGACACTGGATATCCAAGGCACAGTAACCATCTCAGACGGGGCTGCAAAATCACCCCAAGCAATCAGTTTCACCTCCGGCGTCACTCTTTATGGACTCGCTACCACCGAGACAAGGAGCAGCAGCCGCTTCCCTCCGCGTTGCGGCAGAAGCGCAAAAGGAGCATCGCGCCGGTCATCAAACCGACGCGATGCTCCCTCATAATCATTTCGTAGTTTTGGGACTTCAAACCGCAGATATTATTATTCTTTGCCCCATTGTTTTCACCAAGGTGCGGCTTCACTCAAGACCGTTTTCGGTCGTTACAAGCATATATACTTTCTTTGTACCCATACATGTGTGTGTGTGTTTATGTGTGTGTGTTTGTTTGCGTGTGTGTGCGTGGTCACGCACACACACGCAATGCTGGGTCACGCACTCCCTAGGGCTCTCACGCGACTCGTGAGAGCGTTGTGTTCCGTCGCCTGGGGCTCCGCGCACAGATTTGAGTCTGCGAGTGTGTGCGCCGCTAGAGCATCACACCTGGAAACTGCGCGCACTGGCTTGACCTGCCGCTTGGCCAAAGGACCCCCACATTTTTAGGTAAGTAAATGTTCGGCGTTATACTTCTTGTTTGTGTTTACTTTTAGAAGAAAGCATGAAAAAATATAGTCAGCAGATAACCTGCGTCTTAGAGGGAATGTGTTGGGGCGACTTTGCGAATAATAGAAGCGCCAAGGAGTACTCGAATGCCAGTTACGTCCGCGTGGCGTATTTTCTTCCTCCGTACATGCATAGCGTGCAGCTGTCTTTTCCTGAACGTCAGCTGTAGCGCACTCCTCATTCACTATACGGAAACATGAAATACATTATGAAAATCTTCTGCGTTGGTATACGTATCATTTCTGTGTTGTCCTCGTATAGAGAGCTCAAACATTTTCACAGCGAATTCTAGTTCTCCTTTCCGTTTTACGGCAAAACATCAAAATATTTTCACTCTATGTCGATGATTACTTCTAAATTCATTGTGCATTTGCTTGATAGCAATAGGTTATTCGCGAAGAAGATGTATAGTAACCACTTTTAAAGTTCAACGCCTTTTCACTTGGCTAGGAGCAAGTGAGTGTCTGCTGTTGCTTTTTTTCTCGGGAGGGAAGACTCTCTTTTTCTCGCCATTTCGTGGCCAACACGGAATAGAATGTTGATACCCGCTTCTGCTCAGCCAGCGCGGTGCGCATTCACCGCTGTGTGAACGCAAGGGGGCGAATCTTTTCGTCGAACTGAATCGACCCACCCACAGTGAAACGTTTCGGCGGGTGCGCCATAGAGAAAGGGAAGCAAGATAAGAGGGGACACACAGCAATAAGCGGATCAAGCTCTCCCCGCCACCTTCTCGCCCAATAGCCTTCGAGATTTTCGCGTCAAATCACAGGTGCCTTGATCCCGGAAACAAGCATGGAAACATCTGAGGAGTTCAGGTGGCGCAAGTAGCGCAAGAAAAAAAAAGAAAAAAGGGGGGGAACACACACGTGTTTCCTCCACGTGGAAACCCATTTTCTTACACGATAGGTTGAAAATTCGTGAAAGAACATTCCGCCACCAAGCGGCAACGGCGATACGACGTCATCGCCAGACCAGCTATGGCGCTTATCGAAGCAGTGCCGCTCTGATGCGTTTTTTGGCGGCATCTGTTTTTGCTTATTCACTGCGAAAAGTCGTGGTATTGAGCGATATTTTTTGTGACAGTGACACTTTTCAGCACGGCAATACGGTGCCGTCTGCTGCAGACGACGACAGCAAGGTGAGAACCCTCACTTTTGAGGCCATCGATGTACTGCGTAGTAGGGTTCTTACCCGCGCTAATGCATAGTTAGGCTTAGGCTACGTTGGATACGAGAAACAGCGCGACACACGGGACAGTGAAAGAGACGGACCAAGCGCTGCGTACATGGTGGTATATATTTCACAATGCGGGGTTCTGTGGGCAGCCACCTAGCTGCGCACAGCTCCGTATGCGGCTGTCATGCAATGTTCGATCAATGTAAGATACTTCGGCGATACAGGGATCAACGAGCACGTGAGATTTATGAGGCATTTTGCATTGACAAAAAAGGTGATATGTGCGTGAGCGTGCCTTCGTTAGCGCTCCTCACCAGGGAAATTGCCTATCTGTCTAGTGAATGATGGTTTTATTATTTTTTTCAGAAGCTTTCATAGAATTCGTGAACAAAGTTCCACGTCACTGTTCTCCTCTCCTTCCTTTCACGGTGCATGTGCTATAAAAACAGCGCTTGGTCCGTCTCTTTCACTGTCCCGTGTGTCGCGCTGTTTCTCGTATCGTTGAACATGTACCAACCGGCCCAAATACGCACCTTACTACGTTGGATGTATACTCGGGGACAACTTTCTGTGGTAATGAAGGGAAAGTTACGGGGGCGGAGCGTCTGCACATGTGCTGCTATGCGAAGTAGTTCGGTTTGGCGCGCGTCTCGTAACGCCGTAGAAAGTGAAGGCTAGCGTTGCATTTCGACGCAAACGCTGCTTAGCGTCTAAGATACGGGTAAAAGGCGCAACTTTTTCAAGCACGGAAAAACGCAAAGTGACAACGTATAATGTAAAATAAATACAAATATCTCGCTTGTGTGCGCTGCGTTCTGTTTCAAAAAGCTACATGTCGAAAATGAAGGAGTATTTTATATATCTCACGGAGAAAATGCGGACGCAATTGTGTGACTATATTCATTAGCGGTAGAACACGTGCAGTGTGGCTCTGTAGCTTTCTTTCCCTTAACTGCCACAGAAAGTTGTCCCCGAGTATAGTAATTGCTCCATAGGGAGGAATCGGGTGCTTCGACGTAAACTGATGAATGGTTGGTGACGATTTTCATATCCTCAGATGCGCGTTTCTTCTGGCACTCGCGTTATCGGATGACGATACTTCGGTGTAAACAAATGGACTAGAGTGTTGAAAGCGCAACGAGCGTTTGAAGCGACCAAGTCATAACGCGCGTGGCTGACGTTCCTAAAACGCCTGGCACAAGATAACTTGCAGAAGCGCGAAGCACTGCGTGCGTCGAACATTCTCGCTTCGGCACGATCGAAAAAGGTTTAGCCCCGCGCATTTCGAGCACTTGTAAAAAGTTTTCATCTGCGATAACGTGCCGGTTGGGGCTGTAGTGCGTGGCATTCTATCGGGGATGCCGGAACTGAGATATGCTTGCTCGCGTCTTCTCGGAGTATTGCCATTTCGATTTCTTAAACATAAAAGTGTTTTATGCCGGAGTCCACCAAGTACATCCGTTACGATTATGACGTTGAGAAAATGGACGCAAACGATTGAGAAAGAAAGAAACCAAGAAAATGATCCGCCGCTGAGAATAGAACCCACGAGCTTGCAGCCGCGACGGTAAGCGCCCGACAATGGACTGACTAAGCTACCTTGCGGATGCTCGACACTTCGCGAACGCGCCTTATATCTTTCACACAATTTCTCTGGCACGGTGCTCTCTGTTGGCGGTGTAGGTAGGCGGGGCGGAGCGGTGCCGCGGTCTTAGAGAGGTGAAAAGAAGTAATGCGTCACGCTCAACACTTACTAGCGCTTACTCCGAGATTGCGCGCGATATCAGAGGTCATGGTTAAAGCGTTTCAAAACCCGCGCTGGCGTCGCCGAAGCACCCTAGACGCAGTTACGTTCTTTGCCTTTCGCTTCGTGTTAGCGTGCGCCGGCTCATTGAAGTAGTGCCGCTTCCATTTACACGAACGGGATTTCACCGCTGCCGACTGTTTCGAGTGCGAGAGCACCGACTAACAAAACTGCTACAATACGCGTTGCAGAAAGAGCACGATTTCGACGTGCGAATGTCGTATCTTGGTGGAGCGAGACAGAGGCCAGCGGGACGCACGCGTTTGCGGCTCCCGTGTTGCTGAAGAGCAATGTGGTAGCGTAGGCATGAGCACAGGCACTGGTTACCCAATACTACAAAGCGCACAGCATGCCGTTGCTCTCCTTAATCGACGAAGTTTTAAAGAAGTGCATATCTGGTACCAGCGTTGATTATGAGCTTGTTGACGTCATCTTTACGCGGGATTCACGATTAGCTGTGTCCTAATATATGTTCACAACTTCAGTTATCTCAACGGTTTAATCATGATCATGGGCAATGGAGTCATCGCGTTGGAGACATTCCACTAGGCATCAACATGGGCGCATCCACGTCAAACGGTGCTATAGCTGCCAAACACGAATTGACATTGTACGAGCTCTCAGATATCGCCACAGAATAAGCAATACTTCTGTGAAGACACTTCACTTTCGTGTTATACCGATTCCTATGACGGAGGGATCAGCCATGTTTTTTTCAGCTGACGCAGACCAGTGGAGCTTCGCGAGCCAACAACCGCTGTGTACTTTGGTGTGGCAACAACGCAAGAGGGCTGGTTGCATTCAATGAATATTGACTGTGCGGTTTTTCTCTCGTTTTCTTTTTACCGTGGAAAATAAACATCAAGAGATGTCTTCCGTCTATTTTCCGGAATTGCGCGTTGATTAGAGGGGACCTCGTGTATTCTCGTGCTATCTCGTGTATTCTTATGATAACAAAAAATTTCACATTGGCCGTTCAGAGACTGGCTGCAGCGGTAAAAGAAAATAATGACGGACGTAGGACACTCCGAAATTTTCAACTGCGCGCACGGAACCAAAACCAAGAACTGCGAACTATCATAACCGAACACTTGGCGTCTGGATGCGTTTCACGAGAGGCGGAAGCGCTTTCTCGATTCCCGTCCTCTGTAATTTGGCCGCATGGCTTAATGGCAGTGTCCACTCTTTACGCAGTTTCCCTTTTTCTATGGGTGCGCATGTTCTCCTTCACTAATTTTCGGGCGAGACACTCTCTCCTCTCCTGCCACACATGCTAACGGCTCACATAGCACTCTTTGGTCGTATCGTCGACTCCGTCGTTTTTCGGCGGCGGCGCCCCACTGGATTGCTTGAATGTTGAAAACAGTCGTGAATACCAATTGAAATGAAATAAAATTAGAAGTTTTATAATCTCTGATCGGCAGCCAAACTAGTTCACATATATATGTAATTCACATGTGCCGCGGCAGGCTTACATCTCGTGCAGTGCAACATTTAAAATTTAAGTACACTAAGCTAAGCTGAGGTCGAACGAATGTTAGGTAAGGTAGTTTACGAATACCGTCAATAAAATGACGTCGGTGTAGGCGCCCAAATGATCCGTAGAACTTACGCATATGTGTAGGCAGTGTGTGTTCGTCACGACAAAGTGGTAGATGGATTAACAACTACAGGTGTTACCGCTCGCTTTAATCCAAGTGCCACCAAAAATATTCCTCAAGCCACTGAAGTAATCTGAGCGCCAAACTATTTATTCTATGTGGCAAACATTTAACCCAAGCGCCAACATATTAAATCCAAGCGCCAGCACAAATAGGCTGCGTGCCAGTGCGTTTAGTTCAATTACCAAAATCTTTAATCCAATCACCAACAAGTTTATTTCAAGTGCCTATCTCTTTAATCTATACACAATAAACAGTCATACGGGTCATGAAAACGGCAGTACAATTGAAATATAGTTGCTAGAACCTGAAATACGATAGCCGGAGAGCAGAAAAGGGCACTAATATTTGTATTCGCCGCTGTTATTTATGAAAAAAAAAATCACTGCCATAGTTTGCTTGAACCGTGTTTGCAGCGCTTATACTTTGATATGCATCAGTTTGTAGAGCAATCTTTGGCACGGGCGGGGTTATTTTAATGGGAACGAAAGAAAGCAATATGTGTGCTGCTCATTACGAACACCTTAACGAATATTTTGTAGTTAAACGAAATTAAGAGTTACTCACTAGAGCTCATAATTGGATTTGGTTTTGTCACACTATAGAGCAGCTCGAGGACAGGTCGTGTAATGCGAACCAAAGACAGTATATGCTCAGTTAAAGTGACGCAATGGATACCAATATGTTGAAAACCTAGCCGAGGGCGGCAATGTATCAATTGGAACTACGGAATTAAGAAATTATCAGGCTCCGGCAAGGCATGGCGAATTCGAGTTATTCGAAGAGCTTTTCTTTCTGCAATGAACATACATAAAACATAGACTGCTGATTACGATATGTGGACAACGAAAGTGATATTTTATATTCAGGTTAGTTTTTATCTTTTTATTAAAACAAATGATGTGTCCGACGATTTGAACAGTATTAACTGTTGGCCTAGTTCGCACGGTGACATACTTAACGCAGCGCAAGGAAATGTACACAGAGTAAACAGAAGGCGCAAAGACGCAGGCACACACACAAGTATATATATATATATATATATATATATATATATATATATATATATATATATATATATATATATATATATATATACGTGTGTGTGTGTTTGTGTGCGTCTGCTCGTCATTGTGCCTTCCGTTCTTTTCATATATATATATATACGCAGAAACTCAGAGACACGCGTGTGAAGCAATTTTATTTAGGTTTCGCTCAGGACCCGAGCTTCATCATATATATAAAATTTTGTTCATGAGAGGGGATGGACTGGGATGATAGGTAAAACGAAATAGAACGATAGTTTTGCACACTCCATATCACTAGAGAAATGCAACATAAGCACAGGTGAAGGTGAAATAAAACTTGACTTTGGCGCCACCAATGTTCACAAGAAGGACATGGTAATCAAGGATTGCCTCGGTGGTCTTCCTTTCTCTCGAGCAGCACGACGTCTTATTGATTTCTCCAAGAAAGAGCTGCAACTAAACGGTGAATTTTTTCGGCTATGGGTAGACTCAAGTGCCCCCGAACATAATGATGCGCTTACAGTGTGTTGCCATAGCACATTCGCGTTGAACGTCGCAAAGAAGTCGCTATTGAATCAAAGGTCGAAACGAATGGAATACACCCAAATAAGTCCTTCCCGATCTGCTTGAACTGTCGAAAAAGTGTTTCGATCGGCTGCAGAAATACTTGAAACCGAAGTGTACAACCGTCGAGTTGTCATGCAGGGCATGCAGAGCCTCTGGCCGCAATAACAAAGGTATAACGAGAGAGTAGTTGTCTGGAACAGGGGATTTCTTTAGGAAAGTTTCTTTCCGATAGCAAAACGATGTGAATCCTCGCCTAAATACCTTGGGAACAAAAGGTGCTTTCGCCTTCGTAGAATTCTGCCAGACTTTTTAGTTGCAGGTCACGTCGTTCTCATCGAAGTCATTGGAACTTAGGGGCCGGCTCCTAGAAGATGTCTTCGTTCATATCATCATGTGGAAGCGGGTCAGCAGGTGCATGGGCCCAGCATTTGCAATAAATTCGTCCGAACTTGTAAACCACGGTCATGTCAAATTCCTGCAGTTTGCAGGATCCTGCAAACTGCAAATTCCTGCATCGTGCATCCTGTAAATTCCTGCATCGTGCGAGGCGACGTGATGGGTGCTGTAAGTTTACTATCCGACACAAGGCTGGCTTATCGCTCACTATAAAGTGCCTGCCCGACAGGTAGGGGCGAGACTATGATGTAACGCGAATGTTTGCCATTTTCTACCATCGAATAATTTGCTTCCGCTTTCGACAGCGACCCACTAGCTTAAATTACAGCCCTTTCAAATCCGTGCTTTCTTTGGACGTACACAGCACCCAGGCCTATGTTACTTGCGTTGGTATCAACTTCGATATCTGCCTCTCCATCGAAGTGCACGAGTATCGGGGGTGACCGCAGACGTCGTTGACCTTGCGAGCCAGTAATCAGTAGAACGTTCACACTAGAAACGCACTGGCTCCAGAGTGGAAGTACTGGAACGAACGCTGGTTTTTGCAATAGGGGCATTATGAAATGACACAAATGACGCCAGACGACACCCTGAGGAAAATAAGCGTATCTGTTTTCCCTTTCTGGTGAGTCCTTGTCGCATAAATAGATCTAAAAATACACGTTCGCTCTCCTTTAGGAAGTCACGATTCCCATGACTCACGAGAAAAGTGCAATGAGCTCCAAGAGAGAGCGTACTTGTATCTTTAACGGCATGCATGTATGTGACAAGCCATGACTCTCCAATAAAAGCAACCAACTATTTTTTTTTCTCACTGTGGATTTACAGGTATACGCCTCAAGTGCACGACTATTTAATAAGGCCAATATTTCTGAGTTATGGATTGTCTAATGTGTCACCGAATTCGCCCTTGTCATTGCTGCGCATTGATTTTTTAAGCAAGTGTGCAAAGGTGCCATGTTTTATTCTCCATCCGTATTCACGACACGTGCTATAGGTTACCGTTACAGAACAGCTCTGTGTCAAGTAAAGCATGCACTTTTACTCTTTTCGCGTACACCTCAATGGCTATTGCGGGGTGAGAGTGAGAGGCGCTGCAACATGTGGCGCAGAGCACTTAGTTGTACAGTTACTGTAATTCATCCTTTAGGTAGCGGAGATGCGCGCTTGTTTTTCAAACGCCACTGGCAGCCATGATTTGCCGAGAACCTGGTGCTCGGGCAAATTTGTGTGTTGTGCGACGGCATCGTTGCAAGAGCTGTGTCGAGATCAGTCATCGCCAGTCAAATTCATCGCCGGCCTGCGACACGCCATGTATGTCGACTGACGACACGCTAGTCTTGTCCCCTGCAGAACTGTAGTGCGGCTTCACCGCATAGGTGTTGCTGCTGCGCAGGCATCATTGTGGACCTACGCGCCGTTAAGCAGCGGATCTACAGTTTGGGAATGCGCACGTCTCCGCCAA
Organism: Rhipicephalus sanguineus; assembly: GCF_013339695.2. NCBI lineage: Eukaryota > Metazoa > Arthropoda > Arachnida > Ixodida > Ixodidae > Rhipicephalus > Rhipicephalus sanguineus. The sequence continues at coordinate 67,043,299 of NC_051179.1, forward strand.
GTCGCGTCCTTGACGCTGCATATGGATGTAAACAAGTATTGTTACACCTGTTGGAATATGTATGCAATAGCTCCAGAAATAGCGTTCGCGGCAGCAGCTTTACTATAGATTTCATAAAGAAAAGTTTGCGAAGAGTGTGGAATATTTAATGAAATTTATAGAAAGATGCAGCTTTTGCCAGAGCAAAAACCTTGAGTCTTTTTTATGTGCAGCATGGGATACCGGGCACATATGGTCGTTGTGCAAAAAAAGAGCACCAATGCCGACATCAGGAACAATTGTGAGCAAAACCAACTACATCTGCGTCATTTTGTAAAGGGTAAGCGTGCAGGCATTGTATTATAATGGCCACCGCCAGTGCGCACTTAAGAGCTTTTCCGCAATTACAGTACGGAAATATTTACCTACCGCGGCTTTTGTATATATGATTCCTTGTGGTGAAACATACTTCTTAACCTCAGTGCAGCATCTTTGTTAAAAAAAAAAAAAGACCTACAGTTTTGAGAAGTTAGAATTCATAATTAACATCTGCTGTTATGTGGCTGCGGGCCGTTGCTGCTTGAGTGCCATTATTCCATACATATTAAAACTATGGTCTATGCGACAGCTAACATACGAACACTAGCGGCACGTTCCAACCAACGGTACTAGCACCGCGATTACCATGCTGTCAATTTATTCACGATGGCTATAAAATCATTTTTAAAGTTCCCCTTGAAAGCAATGGGGATCTTGAGTGAGGAAGTTGCCCTATGAAGAAATGGCAAGATGGGCGTCAATGGCAAATTTTAAAAATGTTAACAGCAACGCTCGTTAAGCTAGCCGTAATTTGTGTCGCATACGGAAATGATCATCATCATGAACCGGCGCGCGCTCTTTACATCCTCTCCTCCATCTTCGTCCTCTTCTGCTTTGCTCCCAGAACACGTGCGTCGATTTCTTCGGTGTGGGCTCTAATAACCATGATAGGTGACAGAACGAGTACAGAGACAGAAGGAAAGAAAGTGATAGAGAGAAAAAAAGAAAGTATGTACAGAAAAAGAAAGAGAAATTTTGGGCGAAAGAAAATTCTTCACAAGGCGAATTCAAAACCGCGTACCCTCGATCCCAAGGCAAGCGTCCTAACCACACGGCTATCAAAGCACGCTAGCAGAGTATAGCGTAGCCTTGCATAGTTTAGTGTAGGAAGGGATGGGAAAGAGAAGTCAGCGTGAGGAAGAGATATGTGATACAGAGGAGGAGGGAAAGGAGGAATAGAGAGAGTAGAGCATAGCATAGAAAGTGATGACAAAGAAAAATAGAGAAAAAAATGCACAAAGAGAGAATCAAAGAAGTATAGATAGATAAAGAGATAGAGTAAGGAATACAGAGAAAAGGAGAGAAAGGAGGAGGAAGCAAGTAAGAAATAGAGAAAGAGAGAATGAAAAGTGTGAAAGAGGAAGAAAAATAGAAAGAGCAAGAAAGGGAAAGAAATATACAAGGAGAGATAACTAAACTAATAGAAATAAACAGAGAATAAAGGCAGAAAAAAACAGAGAAGAGAAAAAGAAGAAAGAAATAGAGGAAGCAAGAAAGAGAAATCTTGCAAAACCAAGCAAAACAGCAAGAGCCAGAATACATAGATGGCCATCTGCTCCGCTATCTTTTTAGCATTGCGCCTCCATTACAAGCTACGCAAATTTTCTTCCTTAAAAGAAAAAAATGTAGTGCTGAAACTTGCAATAAAACAAGAATTTCTTATTTGCTTTCGAATGAGGTGTAACGCTAATTTTTATTTGGAGCACCACATGTTGTAAATTGCGTCTTAATGGGAACCAAAATGAAATATTTCTCAAATTCGTGATTTCTTCTCGTAATATTTACAAACTTCAGTGGTCCGAAAGTATCTTTAATGCTATAATAAAAACACTGGGCTGTGGAGCGTCCTAACAAGGACAGCAAGAGCGTTGCAGCAACCACGGGCTACGCAGCTCCAGCTCGTGCCTCATTCAGAGCTGGCGATGGGGCTGCAACGCTGGTCATTCCTCTTCACCGCAATCGTCCCCCGTGGGTAACGGAGCCATTCTGGCGACTCACGCTGAACACAGTACGAGAGGATCGTAGTAGGGATTCAGGCGCTGTACATGAACGGTTTCACGACCACGAAAGTGTTCCTCTGTAGCCGGTGTAACCGGTTCAACGATATAGTTAAACTAGCGTTCGTACTACGCAGTGATGATTCCGACGCTTGTATAGACGCAGTTTTTTTCCAAGAGCATGAATCAGTATTACACCCAGTACCACATGCTAGTCGGCAATTATTGGCCTCGAGAAAAAGCACTTCGTAATAGAGCACGGATGTTTAGCGCTAGTATGGGCTATAGAAAATTCCTCATATTTTAGTACGGTACCCGCCTTTATCATTGAGACAGATCATCGAGCCTTGCCATATCCATCGCGAGCAAAACATCTGAACAGTAGAGTATTGGAATCGAGTTTAGCCCTCCAGAAATATACATTCCATATAGAGCACATTAAGGGGTCTGATAATGTCGTGGCGAACTGTATAAGCAGAAAATAGTCACCGCAAACTGGTGAGATTCTTTTAGTACTCTAAAACGAAACCGCTTTGCAGTAAACCGCATTCAGTTGGTTGCTGAGAGACTGCTGCTGGACAATTTTCCGTTTTTTCCAATTTTCCACATGTTATTGATCCAAAGACTTAACAGCAGTTTATCGGACAGAAAATATTTTCCAAGAGGAAGAACGTGCGGTCTACTGTAATGAATATTCTTAATGTAATTAAAAAGCGTTAAAACTAAATTCCATTCCAAACTGTTCTGGCCAGATGACTACAGCTGTAAGTAAGAGCTACAAGTAAGAGCGGTTTGGTAGACAACCCCGCACTTACAAGACACTTCTCGGAATTTGTACTTAGGAAAAACCAACAGATGTCGTTTAAAGGAGCATAATCAACTGTTCAAGTAGTCGGATGCTTCGCATCTCCCGTCGCACTGCTGCACGTGTGGTTTTTCTCCCGTGTTTGCAGATGCGAAAATCTTGTCATCACACAAATGCAAGGTTACGCGAGAGGTGACAGAAGCCTTCCATATGAAAAGAATGGGCGACGCATGCGTCAGTCAGGCATCATTTTCACTCACGGAAAAAAAGTTTGCTTGCCTACTTAGCACGTGTTCTGTGAAGTAATGCTTATATTATAGACCAGATTACCCATCTTGCTTTTGCACACATTTTCTTGTTTTTCTTTGTTGTTCCCTTATGTGTTCTTTTCAAATAAACTTTTCACTTGCGAGTGAGCGCTCGTCCCGTGTGGTTGCATCGTATTTGCATACGTCTTTTAGCGCTACTTCAAGGATGCATTTGTACCAACTAGCCCAACTGTTTACCTTCACCTTTGCAATCATGTCGTGGTTTTGGGACCAGGACATCGTTAAGTTATGATTAAGCTATGTTAATGCCATCATTAAGACTGGAACCGACAGCGTAGCTAGTGTTCGTAGGCACATGCGACGTGACTCGAGCTACGCGATTTTACGTCACGTGACTAGCGTTTCGTGAATTTGGCAGGAATATGTCACGTGACTAGTGTTATGTGATTTTGCAGTGAGCATGTCACGTGACTAGCGTTACGTGATTCTGCGTCACGTTCTCCTCCTCTCCCTTTTCCCTTCATCATCTTTATCTAAATGTATCGCATCGCTTCTTCTTTCTACCCGTTTCCCTCTCGCTCTATCCTTTCTTCCAGTTTCTTTGTTTCTCTCTCTTGCTCTTACTCTCTGTGTATTTCTTTGTCTTTCTATCTTTTTCTCTTCCGTTTCTCTTTATGTCGTTCTTTCTCGTTTTTCTATCGCTTTATTTCTCTCTCTCTCTCTTTCTATCTTTTGCTGTAGTTGTTTCCCCCGCATTCCGAGTTAATGCATCCCACGCCGGACAAATAGGCGTAGCGGGAGAACGCGCGCCGGCCGCACGCGTTCTGGGAACAAAGCAGATGAAAAAAAAACAGCTCGAGCTAGCATGATAGTTTTTGGCGAATCGTTTACGGGGGTAAGCCGAGCATAATCAGCTACGCTTTTCACTGCAGTGTCAAAAACAATCCATTGAGTTTTATGGTTTCCATCAATTGTCGGTGAAAAGTAATGTGGTACTCAAGTGAATGTGTGTGCAGTCGCCATACCAAAAGTCACAAGACTTCAATGTAACGTGATACCATCTATGATATCATCTTTTGACGTCATCATGACGTCACAGATTGCAAGAATCTGTGACGGCGTCAACAACAGTAAGCAACGCAGAAGACAAGGCTGCGAAGAGACGAGCATACGACGCTGAACGCAACCGTTTGAAGCGAGCTGCGGACCCGGAACTTTGTGCACGCTGAATCCGTTCAAGTCGTACTTGGTGTGCGCATCGTGTAAAAATTAAGCATTCCCATACCATACCTAATTACGCAACATTCACGCGATAACCCCACCACTCTGCTACGCATTTACTCATGTTGCCCCCGTGGGAAGATGCGGGCGACTTTTTTTATGCGTACGGCAGACCTGCGGCCGATGTCCAACATCCCAACAATCCAACAGCGAGTGTAGACCTCCCTCGTTCATCCCAAAGGCTTGCACCGGAGCATTCTTACTCAATATTTGTGCCAAGAGGGAACTTTAATTAATAATTTGTCCCCATGAAAATAACGGTGACTAAGTCGGAAGTTTTTCCTCTTCATGCAGCTTCCAGAAAGTGCATTTCCGGGTTGCGCTCACGAAGCGTTGGTAGAATGTAATTTTCGTAGAGAACTTCTCCCAGGCAATACGCTGTAGGTGTAGAGATGCCTCTGCACGTTTCGTAGTTTGGAACGCTCTAAGAGGTGACTTCGTGCTCTCGGCCGTTGATAATGAGTGACTTGATGACGAGAGATTTCGTCAGGCGGTGATAGCTTTCCGTACTGAGGGTAACTGTGTTAGTGGGGCAGTTGATCATAACAACGTCTTAGCGCAGGTTGATAGTGGCTGGAAAGCCAGCTACTTTGCAGATAAGCTGGGAAAGTTGAAAGTGCCGTAAGCGGGAGGCGTCGAAATCTCCGCGAATGCGAAACATGGCGTTGTATGAACCTTCGGGTAGCTTGGGAGGTCTCACTTTGTTATTCTTGAAGATACTTTGTTGCCATACAGCAGTCATGGCACTGACAGCGATGGCGTCCTTACGACGTGTCTTGGTTTGCGTCATCGTATATGTGCGTTTGCTGCCACTTGAGCATCTCCTCTGGGGCATCTCCAGCTTTACTTGGCTGAGCATGAGTTGGGCATCTGCACCTTAATCTTGCTAATGACGCCCACACGGGGCGTACAATGTCTACGGCGTCGGGCAGCCGCCAAGCGCTCATTACACAAGAAACCACAAAATTCACAATCACACACGTTGTAGTGTATATATGTCTTTGAAAGTAGCTTTGAAATGCAGGGGAAATCTTCCTACATCGCGTGCCAAAATGTCATAATGATAGTTTCAAAAAAGAAGGAGTTACGCCCCAAAACTCACGGTGCTAAAGAAAGACGTCCACGCGTGTCGACGTCACCTCGCGTTCCCGCGGTGCAGCAACATGTGCGTAGAAATCTGTGGTGAAAACAACTTTGCGTGTCTAACCCGTAGCAAAGTATACCATTACTGCGATTATGGAAGACAGGTGCGAGTCGCGTAGACATCTGTATATTTGCCTTGTTCGTTATAAACGACTGCCATGGCTTAGCGTCCCGCTAGGGCACTCTGTAAGTAACATGGCAACCTTCGAGATGCAAGAATGTGATTGGCTTCATCATAGAATAGCACCTTTATTTCCTGGTTTTATTTTGAAAAAAAAAAAATCAAGGACCAGTATGGGCTACTTTGTCTCTGCAGGTACCGTTTTTTGGCCAATGATTTGTTCTGTCGACTTCAGTACACGTACAATTACCATCAACTGGACATCCACTAAACGCCCCGTTCTGTTGTAGAACGCAGTGCTAGAAAGATAAAGGCATGTGTAAGAAATTGGCATTGACTAATTTGTAAAATGTCATGACTCATGACCCACTCAACGGCGCTAAATAAGAAGGAGAGAAAGAAGATACACGAACACGCTCAACTTGCCGCTCTTGTCCGTAGATACCCGAATGGTAACTGTCTAAACGCGCAATATCAAGGTATAAAACAAAGGAATTAATTAAATCTAAGTGATAAATAATTGAATTGAACCAATGCTATTGGAAAGACACACCATTTGCCGATTAGAACAACACAACTACCACACCCTAACGCAATGTAAAGCGGTCTTAACGAGCGAAACAAGTGGTACGTGTATTACTGCTGTTATAATTAAAGACTACATCCTCGGTGGTTCTTGCGTGGCCCACGCGTGCTTAGGCGAGGCATGACCGCTACATATGAAAAAATAAAAGCCAGTACTACGCATGTGGAATCAGTTTAAACAGCAGAGCTTGGAATCAAGCGCCACCACCTGGCGAAAGCAGATTGAGTTTCTTATTCATCTTCATTGATCTTATTAAATGCGAAGCATTTCTTAGCGAACCTTAGGCAGTTTGAGCGTTTCTATCTATCTATCTATCTATCTATCTATCTATCTATCTATCTATCTATCTATCTATCTATCTATCTATCTATCTATCTATCTATCTATCTATCTATCTATCTATCTATCTATCTATCTACCTATCTATCTATCTATCTATCTATCTATCTATCTATCTATCTATCTATCTATCTATCTATCTATCTATCTATCTATCTATCTATCTATCTATCTATCTATCTATCTATCTATCTATCTATCTATCTATCTATCTATCTATCTATCTATCTATCTATCTATCTATCTATCTATCTATCTATCTATCTATCTATCTATCTATCTAGCCGCCTACGTGTGGGTGTTCTCGTGATCACGTCCTTAACTTGGTGTAGACCGAAATTGGCATGGGAGGGTAAGAGGACTTGATGAATATGACTGTCGGGTAATGAGATGAATACCGTAAAATCATGTCCCGTACGTCGCCAAACCCTTTCTCCCAGGCACGTGTGGCGCATATCCGTTTACCACGGGTCGCGGTGTCGGGGTATGTGCCACAGGTGATTGACAGTTTATACGAGGGCGGTCCGATAAGTACTTAGCCTTCAAACGAAAAACGAAAACTTTGGAATGGCGTCGATTTATTTCTCAACATAGTCCCCTTTCAACTCTATACACTTGACCCAGCGATCCTCCAACTTCCTGATCCCGTCAGAAAAATACGTTTTCTCCTGGGCTGCAAAGTAGGCTTCTGTGGCGGCGATAAATTCTTCATTCGACTCAAAATTTTGTCCGGCGAGTGACTTTTTCAAGTTGGGAAACAAGAAGAAATCACTCGGCGCCAAATCTGGAGAATACGCTGGATGGGGCACCACTTCGTAGCCCAGTTCGACCAACTTGGCCGTGGCGACGGCGCAGGTGTGAGCTAGCGCGTTGTCATGGTGGAAGAGCACCTTTTTGTTCACCAAATGTGGCCGTTTTTTTCACAATTCGGTGTCGAATTGGCCCAGTAATTCAGCGTAGTAGGGTCCTGTCACCGTTTTGCCCTTCTCAAGGTAGTCGACGAAAATCACACCTTGAGAATCTCAAAAATGGTGGCCATCACCTTTCCGGTCGATGCGACAGTCTTCGGCTTCTTCGGAGCAGGTTCTCCGGGTGCAGTCCACTGCTTCGACTATTCTTTGGTCTCTGGTGTGTACCAGTGGATCCATGTTTCGTCGACAGTCACAAAACGACGCAGGAACGCCTTCGGATTACGCTTAAACAGCTTCAAACAGTGCTCTGAAGTGGTCTCACGGACGCGCTTGTTGTCCGGAGGGAGCAAACGCGGCACCCATCGCGCAGACAGCTTTCTCATGCCCAAAATTTCATGCAGGATATGACCCACGAGGTATTTTGAGATGCCTACTGTCTCAGCTATCTCGTGCACCTTCATTCGGCGGTCTGCCAATACGAGGTCGTGGATTTTTGCCACGTTATCGGCCGTGGTAGCCGTTTGCGGGGCGCCTGGGCGAGGCTCATCAAAAACAGACGTGCGACCACGTTTAAACTCGTTGAACCAATTTTTCACGGTTGCCATCGAAGGAGAAGAGTCACCATAGACGGTCTCCAGTCGCTCTTTCATTTCGTTGCGCGATTTCCCTTCTAAAAACAAGAATGGAATCACCGACCAATATTGCTGTTTTTTTCATTTTTAACGGACACACGAACATCACCTGCTTCCTCAAGCGGCCAAAACAAAACCGCGAGCCCGATTCGACTGGACCTTCGCATGTGTCCCTCCAAGAGAGCGTACTTAACGTCACTATATGTCTCATGCGTTAGAGTCGCGCTCTCGCGGTGAGGCTAAGTACTTATCGGACCGCCCTCGTATCTACCCAGCAACGGTGAGAACAGACATTGGTAAGTTAAATGCGAGAGCGTTAAGAAAAAATTACACCATCTCCCGCTAAAGAGACCATGAGGCGATGCGAAGCCGGAGCACTTGCACGATCGCGTCCGTTGGTGTTCGTTGGGCATGCTACCGACCTCGCGTCGTGGAACGCGAAGAGGGACGCTACGCGCGTCGTATCTTCCATCTAGCCTGGTCGTTAATTCTCACAGGGCGAGCGGGGAACGCGGTCGACAGGCGGCCGAGAGGGGGGCAGCGTAGGAGAGGAGAGAGAAGGGGAGGGGACGCGCATGCGCTCGAGCTCATCGCGGCGTTGTGCAGGAGAGAATTTCGGCATGCCTAGCCCGCGTTTCAGAGGAAGAATGGAAAGGAGGAGGGAAGAGAATAAGTGGAGAGGGGGAGGGGAGAGGGGTGAGTGGAGAGGGGAATGGGAAAGGGGTAGATGACAGGGAATGGTGAGGGGGAGTGGAGAGGAGGTGTGTGGAGAGGGTATGCGCATGCGCAGTAAGGGTGGTCACGCCGCACACCACCACCGGATTGAGCTCGACCTTAAGATACTTCGCATCTAAAAACCAAGGTCGGTCAGAGTTGACCCGACGAATGCAAAGAATAAAAATTAGGATCACAGCAGGAATCGGACCCATGCATTCTGCGTGGCAATCAGCTATGCTACCACAGATCCACGCCAGGTCTAGAAACTGCTTTAGAAAAAAGATTGGCCGCGTATCTGCGTGCTTCGCTGCAAATGTCGTCTAAAGACGATAGAAGAGGCGCTGCGTGAGATATAGACGCCATCTGGCAATACGTCGGGAAACATGAGTGCTGTGTTGCGGCTGGTAGTCCCGGCGCCACGGAGCAAGAATTCTTGAGGAGGCGAAACTGCGCTCGCTCGGGCGTCCTAATAAAGTCACGTAATCGGGCACAGCGCTCATGCGCCCTCTGTCGTGAGAGTCCGCTAGCGGAGAAGGAAAAATGCGTGCGTCCCTCTCACCGCACTCTCCGACGAAGCTCGCCGGTTCAAGGCCATTCGTCGCCGATTCGCCGTTCGCGCTTCACGCCCGAATGGATGTGTTTTTGTGCGTCCTCGCCGGCTCCAAATTTTAACGCGACAGCGTTAAAGAGTCCGTTTCGCAGAAATACCGGTGTCGGCGTCCGTGTCGGTGAGGCTAGCAGTTGAGAAGGCGATGCGCACGGGGCCCGATTACGCTATCGCGTTCTACTCCTAAAGGCGAAGCTCAAGCGCACTCCAAGTTTTTTCGGTAAATTAACGAGAAAAATGGCATCACATACAGGAAAATTACCAGCGTGATATATTTTGTACAACGTGAAATCTATAATTTTTGATAACTCAATGAGTTAGATGCAACTTATTTCAACGAATGATGGGACTTACCCTATATGCCATCAATGCAGATTTAGGTTGGCCGGTGGCCGCATTTAGATGGAGGCGAAATGCTAAAGGCGCGTGTGCTTACATTTAGGTGCACGTTACAAAACCCCCGGTGGTTCAAATTTCACATTGTCTTTTTTTGAGAACATCAGACAAGTATCTGGGACAGCACGCGGAAAGATTGAAGGCACGGCGTCTCGTAACAACACTGGCCGTTTCGGTTTGTCAAGGAGAACTTCGCCACCAAGTTCGCCATAATAGCGCCGCCTGTCTATATCACTGTCCGAGAAGTGCTTCTCGCAAACGTAGTCACGAGGCGTCAGCTGTCGGTCTTTTCTTGGTATGGCGCGACCCTACGCTTCCAACCTCACTGGGTCACTAGGAACTTCGAAGGTAATTACCTTCTCCTTGCAGGACGCGTACCCACTGCTGTACCCACTGCACGGCACATTTTCGCCACATCCTGAAGAAGCACTGGTCGAAATCTGCAAAGCACTCTCCTTTGTCGCGGCGTGAAAAGCGCGCGCAAACATCGAGGAGTCAGCGCCGCCGGCGCAACGCGCGAGAGCCACTGCGAGGGCTAAAGAGAAAGAAACCAGCACATCGCGAAGGGGAACTTTCCCTCCCAAGGCCACCTACGCATGCGCGCGCACAACATGCGAGCGAGGAGCGAGGGGCGCGTGCATGCGACGGCAGACGTCGTCTGCTCAGGGGCCACTACTAGCAGTTCGTTTCAAGAGCTGTACGGCCTATAATTCTGGCAGTATCGATTAGGAACTTCAACTGAAATATCTGTCATATCTACCGATTGATGTTACAGACAGAAATTTTAGAAATTTTTCAATGTACGAGGCGCTATCACGATTTTTATGCGTCGCGTCCATAGAAGAGCATGTAAAAGATGGCAACAGGCCGAAAGCGTCATCTGTCGTGCTTCGGCGTAACCGCATTCCGCCGTGACGCTATCGCGCCGCCCTCGCGCGCTGCCGCGGCCGAGAGATTCTCCTCCTCAAATACTTCTTTCTCCGTGCCCGGCGCAGCGGCAGGTGAAGACCGGCGGTGACCAACGCGACCGGCGGGGACGCCGGCCAGCCCGAACACGCGGTTTGGCGCAATGCGCCGAAGGAGAAGAAACGTCCGCACTCAACGAGTACTCTCCACAAACTCTCTCATTTACACGTCGCCTGGGTAAAACAGGAATGCCAGAGCGGCGCCCCCTGTCATTCGTACAATGCAATACTGAACCGAAACCGAAACACAACATGAGCTTGTGCAGAGGGCACGGAGGAAGACAAGTTTCTGTGCAGTCGCATTTTCAGCGCAGCTTAAGAAACTAGGGTCTTTAAAATTGCGTATCTATGTATTTTCTATTAAAGGAACACACCACCTAATACTTACCTAATGATGTTGCGCCTCAGATATGCGTATTGTTTACTTTTTGATCGACCACGTTCACAAGTAGGAACAGCCGTACCAGTTCAATATGGGTGGGCGGTAAGCAAGTGGTTCAACTTTGGCCGGGTGGATGAATCGAGTGACGTGCCGACAAACAGAAAGACAGACCAAAATTTCTGCGTTTAAGTTCCCCAAGAAAGACTATCGTCTTTAAAACAGCCTTTGCAGGCGTAGTGGCGGTGCAGCGTCAATTGTGGTTGTGGTGCTGGCTGTCGAACTTTATAAGAAAACAATAAACAATATATGTACTCCTACGATACAGGCGTCGCATCAGGTTAGCATCTCCGGTTCCAGTGTTGGCTCCGCTTTTATAACAGCCTAATAAACATTACATTTGTATTACCATCACTCAGCAAGGTAGATTGAAGCGGTGCTCGACCCCGGAGGAATACATAAACGAAAGTTACGTATGATACTCACATCATTGCGCCGTAAAGTGCACTTCGTTTCGATAATACTGACATAATGCGCTCTAACGTGAGGGCTTAGGTTACGTCACACCATCAGTTACCATTAAAAAAGCCCGTGTTATCGGCGTGCCTGGTTAGCCCACTATGTTTACACTACTACTACGCTTACAAAAACACGTAGATCGACCTCGTAACGCTTGGCTCTACACCATAAAGTACGGAATAAAGGTACTTTCTGACTGCCGTGCATGAAACCGATTCCCACAAGGCGTGAGATATGTCGAATTTTTCTTTGTTTCCTGTTTCTTTATCGCTCCCTAAGCTGCCCTTTGTCCTCTTTGCCCTTCTTCTCACCCTCGCTTCCCTTTCCCATCCCGCTTGCTAAATTGTACTATACAAGGATAACCATCGTTTACCCTCTCCTTTCCTTTTTCCTTCCTTCTCACCCTCAGAGCGATCGTTCTCACCCTCACTTCTCTTTCCTGCACCCTTGCTGTACTATACTATGCATGACTATGATATGCTATGATCTTGCTTGGCACATTGCGCGCATAAAGCATACTATAAAAGGCCATTTCATTCATTACCTTGTTCCCATATCCTTATCCTAAGACCCCGCGTCCTCACCCACCTATATTTGTTCCTTCAACGCTCCTACTTTCGTTCCTCCAACACGTTGCAAGGCGACGCGAGATGCCATATAAGGTAGAAGCCGTTGATGCTGATGATAGTTTCTTATTGATGCAGCCATGAAATAGGGAATATAATTACTCTCTGACTGCTTCGCATGAAACCGATTCCCACAAGGCGTGGGATCTGCCGAATCCCATTTCCTGATATACGTTGTTACGTACACGATGTGCTGTCTCGCGTAGCTATATGTTCGTCCTTCTCTTCAGTAAAATCTGTTCATAGTCATCCTCCAATATGTGTTTTCATAGGCCTCAACAGCATCCTCGGATTTTGCGCTGTTGGCTGTTTGCATATGAACAGCTAAAAAGTTGAGAATGTTTGAGCTTTCCCTTAAAGTGTAGAACGTGAAGTGCGATCTGCCCCGTTTGCATCGTTTTCTCGTTTGATTGCTAGACTTCACACTTCCGTGGACACCTCAACCGCACCGGAATGAAAGGAACGTCCGTGCGCGTACCATTCGCCGTTTGAATCTCTTTTTGAACGCATGCCTACTGCGAGTGAATTTACAAAGAGCTTACTACGCGATAATTCATAGTATTTCGAATTAGTGAAGTACCCACTACGCGTCCGTTAGGCAACACACGCAGGTGCACGCATTGCACCTGCGTGTGTATTGAGTTAGGACTAAGCCCACTACTTGGTGGACCTTTAAGCCACCCATTCGATGTGTAATTCACATGGTGTGAAGCCTGGTGCAATTCTGCCCTTTCGCCTCGCAATATCGCATGTGTTAATGCAGCGCCTCCTCTAGAAAGATGCCTGCGACGTCGCACGCTTTCCCATGGGGACGGGAGGTTCCTCGTAGTTCAGTTCTTTCTCCGCAAAAAGCGCTCGCAGCCTACACTACTACTTCTGGATTCCGAAGTGACGCCATCGCAGCCGGCGGCACGGCCGCTCGGCCGCAACAGCAAGCATTGCCTCCGAGATGGCCATATGCAGTGCTTTAATCTCAGAGGCTGCAAGGTTTAAAGCGGCCGTCGCAGCGAGCGCTCGCAGCCGAAACTGTTGGGGGAGCGGAGGAGGAGAGAACAGGAGAGGGCCGGGAACCAGCTCTTCGGCTCACGTCGCAGGCATCTTTCTAGAGGAGGCATTGGTTATTGTGACTCCTCGCGCAGTATAGCATGTGCCAACGTGACTCGTCGCACTACGTGACGCATGTATATGGTTTGTCTCAGAAGCACTTTCAAGCCCTGGTAAAACGCCTGCCTGTCATGCAGAAGGATTGGTTTCGCTTCCCCCTCGAGTCGTAGATTTCAATTAATACTTTGTTTAGATATGTCTCCGTTTCTGCCCTACAAAAAACGCTGATTTTTCGTTCACAACTAAGACGGCGACAATGACACCAACACCAGATTTCTTGCGGCATGGTTTAACGATATCGCGTTTGAAGGAGAATCTTCCACGCTTTTATGCAAACTTAAACTGCGATAAGGAAGAGACACCAGAATAGAAGCAGTCAGGATGAACGCAGACTAACAACACTTCTCAGAAATAGCGCTTGTGCGCTATTTCTGACAAAGATAAAGAAAAGAACAATGGATGTGGCGTAAAACACAGACGAGTGCATTTGCAATTTCCCCTGACCTGTGGGATGGTCTATGTGGGGAAGACCGGGAGGTGTATTATTAAGCGCCTAATGAAACATTCCAACTAATTCGGGGATGACAGTGGGAATCACCTGCCTGTTCATTGTAGCACATGTGTAAAGAAGTGGAAGCCCATTTTGAGCAGCACGAACGTGTAAGAGCGAGCGAAGGGCCAGAGGGCATGTGAAATCCTGGAAGCCTCGTAAATAGACATGGCCCGGATAAGTGCGTCAGCGATACATCTGTGTATCTCTCTAGGAATTAGCTTGATTTTCTTGGTCTCGTAGGTGGTCCAAGTTTTTTTGTAAATAGCTTCTTCTCCCGTTGACTCTAGGAGTCATGGCTCAGGGAGCCGCTTGGCCGGGGACCACGGGTGTCGTGCTGTCTGGTATTGCGGCTTAACACCACGGACGTTCTGACACCGTTCCACGCAGCTGTTCCACGCAGCGAGCGGAGTAGATGCCGGTTCTTGTACAGTGACTGGATAGGTCTAAGGCTCATCGGAGCTGCCTGCCGCACGTGGGACACAACCCGTTGGATCTTATCATGAATGTGTTGCACTTCGCTTCCCTCATAATAGCTTGCCTTGCACAAATTAACAGAAGTGACATTTGCTCACTTGAACTTGGCATCTCACTCGCCGCCAATATCTTTCTAGCCGTACGAAGAATCGTACCACGTGGGCGGCGCACCCGTAGCTCCCTTTCCTTTGTCCCGCTGCACCATTTTGTCGAGCTTTTTTGGGTGTATGCAGCGGGAGCGATGTCACCTGCCGCTGCCCGTCTTCTACACGTCGTCTTCACTGGCCAGGAATGCAGTCAAGACATATCAAGCCTCTAACCTGCGCAGCTGCCTTCTAACCAACACCGTCATGAATTCTGCTTGCAACCCTCGGCCAGAGTACTTGTCGGCGTGAGTGACCCTCTCTCGCTGACTTCCATGTTGTCTCTGCGGTTCCGAGCATGGTAGTCGAGCATGGAGACAAGTCGCCTTTGCAGGGGTGTTGACCAGCTGTGCTTTTGTGGCGCACGGACATTATTTAGGAACATTTACGCCACATGTGTTGCCTTTCCTAGTAGAGCGCGTATAGCCATTTCTTATTGAGTATTTCGCCTCAGTATGTGTTAGTTAATAATTGGTGGTTGCTCCCATCCCATGTAAAGTCTTTTTAGCCTATTGACGCCCGCGCATTCTAGTTAACGTAGTTGGCTTCGTCACCACAGAGTGAGAGTTGAAACTGTGCACACTAGAGCGAGAGTTGGCTCTGCCGACAGTAACCCTCTCCCGTGGTGGCGGGAGCGAGGTTGCACGGGGTCATGAGTAGCGGACGTCTTCCTCTATTGGGGACTCGCGTGGTTGCCAATGGTCGCTTTTCTTGGGAGGTCCGTGGGGACGAAACCGCGGCTCGTTACCGCAGACTCCTGTGATCAGTCCGCGATACATTGTGCGTGTTATGTTGTTAGTGTGTGTTTTGTTGGCCTTATTTTGTGTTATTTTGCATGTTACCTCAGTTATTTGTAAGATTCGCCTACCGGGCTTGCCGTTATGCACCTTGTGCCAATAAATGTCTATGTGTTAGTTAAGCTATGGTGCATACTGTCTCTGATGGTTTCATGAACGCTTCTTTCAAAACCGCACAAACGCTGGAACACTGCCAGAATACTAAGATAATCTACTGGCCCCACAGAGTTCACAATAGTGCTAGACGCTCGCCAAGTGTTCCAGTCGCCTTTGCACTGACGTGTTTTCTGATACTCTTGTCCGAAAGGCTAACTGAATTAGGACTATTTAACTATACTCACGCCCGTGCACATGCTACTAGCTGCAGCTCGGCGCCCTGCGGCCGATTCAAAATTCCCGGATCTGCAATGAAAAAATGATATTTTGAATTTTTGCATTTCGCGACCAGAAATATCTTAGCGTAAAAGAAGTATAAATGTAATTCTATATTTGTTGTGAATCATCCGAACAAAAGACAGGAGATAAAGGTAGCACGACCTCGCGTCACATAGCAGTGAAACGGGTGTCTTAGAGAATAACGAAAACGGGCAAAACTTGCATGCAATAAATAATAAGCAAAGACAAAAAATGCATACAGTGAAAATTATGTCTAAGAACACCACACAGTTTCAGAGCCTGTGGCAAGCAGTATTAAAAAAATTTGATTGCAAATAGGGGTTCATGTAATGGTAGTGCTGCGTTATTTAGCACAGCTTATTCGCGTCAACTGTTTTCAAAGCTGTCGCTATAAAGCTCTTTCAGATAGTGCTGAACGGGTAAAATTGTTTTGTCACGTGAATTTCTAAGCGATTTTTCCTGACAATAGTCACGGTCGTAAGCCACAGCTTCCTATTTATTTTATTGTTTGCCCTTTGCTTTTATTTTTAAGATTGGCTTGAAACGAACAGATTGTGATATTTTCCCTCATTTTTTATACTTATTAGTATTCAGCGCGGTGTTTTTCGTGGAACAGGCAAAGTCCGCTTTATTTTCAATTGCCTATCTTCACGGGGTTAAGCTACAGTTATGAGCGACAGTGTTTCCCTTATCCAAGGCACGTGTCATAGTCATTTCCTTGACACTTGCAATCGCCAGCTACGACATGCGAAGCTATAAACACGCAGTGATCACTACGCTCTGCCACCACATACTCGGACGCCAGTGACTGCAATGCCACAAGCATTTATATATTGGCGAAAATCAAGCGCGAAGTAAGCGAAAACTAGTCAAGTATCCAAAAGTCGCCAATGGAGCGACCCTGGACGACTCCCAGGATCACTCCCTGATCATGATGCATGCATGGGTAATGAAAACGGAAAATACACCACCACTCTGCGAAGCTTTACACAGCTTTAACATATAGGTGGAGCTAACCAATAGGGATACTTGTATATGCGCTGTTTTAAAAACACTAACGACGAAGAAGACGCAGAGACAGACATAGGTAAACAGGAGAAAGCGCAAGATGAAACAGTTCTATTTCGTGCGAGTGGTTTGTAAAACATGCGCAGAGGTTTGTCGAGTGTGACGTCCAAGCAGTGTACGGTATCGCGTTAACTTGCGGAAAGCAATACATATGTCAAACTTCGAGATGCATCAACACAAGGCTAAGAGAACATCGGTACAATTGGGAACAATTAGCCCATTCAGGGTATCTAGCTACACATAGTAATCGAAATGTCACACGAACAACCAGAAGTAGTTCGATACTTGCAGCGTGCCGCTGAAGCACGAAGAAGGACGCCCTAAATGAATGCACAGGCATGCACAGGGCAAGCGTGAACTAACAACTGTCACAGTTGTTACGCCCATGTGCCTGAGCAACACGCTGCAAGTGTCGACAATGGAGAATCAGACTCTTGCTTGCTTGCTTGCTTGCTTGCTTGCTTGCTTGCTTGCTTGACCATTAATTTTTCGCTCTTACCCACTACGAGGGATTAGCCATGAAACCGGCGGTTAATATAAGTGGGGAAATTTAGAATTCAGACGCTCTTAGATATTTCTTGTTCTTGTAAACTGCGGCGCGTGGAGTGACCCTCTGCGCCTCATACCACAGGGGGCGTCTGATACAAGGTGTGCCCGGTGTTCTTTGTCATTTTTTCCTTCCACATCCCGAGTGGGTACAGAGAATGGCCACTTTGTCGTGCGCGTCTCAAGGGCAGTATTCCAAATGAAAGAAAATCAGGAGCGATGCGTCTGCAAGTGTCGACAATGGAGAATCAGACGCGTGCCTGTTCTCCATATACCGGGTGTTTCAAGAAATGTGTCCAACCTTCTCAACAAATCAGGAAAATGCGATATTTGATTGCTGCCTTCAGAATTGGGTTTTCTATAGTAGCAGGAGTTTTAAGATCGTTAAAGAAATTATTTGGGACTGTAATTAAAAAAAGTTAAATTAATTAACTTTTTAATTAGTGGAGTTAGGTGGTTGTGTCAAATGGGAGAATTGAAGTTCTTCATGCCAGAAACCCAACCCAACTTCGAGATTTCGAAAAAGTGGCATCTAGTAATAATTACGAAGTAATGAAATTCAACCAAATTCAATGGCGAAACCTAAACAGAAACATGGAAGAACGCAACTGCCATATTCTTCGGAGACGTCCAAAATGAGTGAATGACTTTTCCTGTAGCGCTAGGCATCCTAAGATGGTTAGACACATGACTTGAGGCAGTAAATAAAATAGTTAAATTAATTAACTTTTTAATTAGTGGAGTTAGGTGGCTGTGTCAAATTGGGGTATTGAAGTTCTTCGTGCCAGAAACCCATCCCAACATTGAGGTTTCGAAAAAGCGGCCTGTAGTAATAATTACGAAGTAATGAAATTCAACCGAATTCGATGGCTTTCGTTGTTGAAAGCCGTTGCATTTCGTTGAATTTAATTACGCCACAACAATTACTAGAGGACGCTTTTTCGAAATCTCAAAGCTCGGATGGGATCCTCGCATGAAGAACTTCAATTCTCCCATTTGACACAATCACCTAACTCCACTAATTAAAAAGTCAATTAATGTAACTTTCTTAATTACTGTCCTAAATGATGTCCTTAACTACCTTAAGATTCCTGCCGCTACAGGAAAAGCAATTCTGAAAGCCCCGAGCAAATATCGCATTTTCCTGATTTTTTTAGAAGGTTGGACACATTTCTTGAAACACCCTGTATATGTGAACAACGCGCAAAATAGAACAGCTGAAAGTTCCGCTGTGCCCCTTTTACCTGTGTCCGTCTCTGCGTCTTCTTTGTCGGTATTGTTAAAAAGATGGTTGATCCCTCCCTCATAGGAATCGGAATAACACGAAAATAAAGCGTGCCCTTACGGAAGTAACTGAATGTTTGCTGTAAACTGATATAAGAGAGTTTGTACAATGTATATTAATGTCTGGCAGTGATAGCACCGTTTAACGGGGATGCACCCACTTTGATTATTAGTGGTACATCCCCGTCCCTAAGACGAACGTCCATGTTATATGATTAAATAAACCATTCTGGTCGCTGCAGTAGTTAACGGTGACAGTGTAATCAGAGAACGAGGTGTGATGGCCAGAAGAGCCTCGCATATAAGACGCAGAACTTGCTCGCCATCCCGAGGAATGTTAAAATGTGATTGAACAACACGGCCGGACTAGAGGTACACGCAAAGCGCGTCGTGCCGCCCCGGCAGCCCAGCCGCGATTTTTCTCGGGGCGAGCGCGTGAACGGAGAACGCGGTGTTACAGCCAGGTGAGGCAGGTGCGCATCGCAGAGCTATTTTTGGTTTGCACTCGAGCGAGGCTGACGCTTTTACGACGCTTGGGCTAAAATCGCCACCTCGCGGTGTGTTAACGCATTGACAAAATTGAACTTCTACTGAAAACGCGCCGAATAGGACGGACAATGCGCTGCAAGTGCTAATCGCGGAGGCCACAGCAACGACCAATTACTTCCTTTACCGCTCCTAGAGGGCAACAACGCCCCGCCTACCGGGAAAGTGGTAGATATAAAAGGCGCGTTTGTAAAGCCTCCAGACTCTGTGACCGTGGCGCAGTGGATAACGTGCCCGGCATCTGTTGTTGCGGAACGAGTGGTCGTGGGTTCGATGCCCGTTGACGGTACTTTTTTTTTCTTAGCCATCTGATCGTGTAAATTTTTTCTACGTCATTTCCGTGACGGAAATAGGTCGCTGAAGTCTTGGTGGACCCTGGCATCAAACACTTTCGTGTTAAAGCAGCGCATATCCAAGACTTCGACATGAACCAACTTGCCCTAGTCATCGCTTTAGCAATAAGGATACGTTTCTGTATCCGGGAAAACGGTGCAACGATAATTCCCAGATAAGCTTAAGCATAAAAGTCATTTTTAGGCTTCATTAAAATAGCGGTCGCCCCATGGGCCGTGCCTCACTTGATTAGCTATACCATCGTTTCCGTTGGGTTGTATTTGGTGTCCCAGCTCCCAGCTAGCACAAAGCAATAAAATTATTTTAGCAACCAAAATAATTACCTCAAAACAAATAAAAGGCTGGGCGCACATGCTTGTTGCTCACAAGCGTTCTTGTTTGCTTTTCAATGAGAAGTGTAGGTCGAATTATAAATGCAAAACCAAGAGTAGTTTTTATTGGGGATGTGCGTGGGAGGGTGGTGGAGCATACGTATTTGTCCAGCCGTGATGATGCGAGCTATCTAAGATGTCTTTTTCACAAATGTTTAGTCCTCGCTGATTTTCCCGGTCCTATGATCATCGCGGATGAACAGGTGTATCATGTTAATTTGGCATGCAAGCACAGCAGTGCGTAGCTAAATAGGACAAGTTAACATGACTTATATTCGATTTTCAGGCGTTGCCTTTTTTTTGTAAAATTTATAAAGCTACAGTTTAAATGGCATCACTGACTTCAAAACAGTACCAAGTTTATCTATTACGAACCCATTGCGCGCATAGACACATTACCTACCACGGTTTAGATAAACGAAAGCAATATACAGAAGCAAAACGGAACTGTAAAGCAGAAAACTCACTATCCTAGCGAGCAAAATAAATGCTATCATTTTCGCGTAAACAGTCGGAGTCATCTACTGCATTAGGGACGTTTCGCAAACTGATCACGCTGCTTAATCGATAAAAAGATTCCTCTGGCATGAATGCAATTTTTCGGCAGGCATGCCCACACCGCGGTAATGCCACATTTGAAACGTAGCATGCCAGCAGTACTTGCAGCTTTCAGTGACTACAGGGGATCCTACAAGAAATCTAACAGAGACGTCGATCCGGTGATAACGCGCAAGCTCGGAGCCATCACCGCCTGCGTAGGCACTTGTTGCTGTCGCTTGTCGTCTGTGATAATTTTCCACGGCATCGAACTTCGCATGCAGGAAGCAGCTCGCGAATGATGCATAATGTGCGAGACACAAGGAAGGATTTTGCGTCCGATTCGTTGTCAGGCGCGCTGGCACAACATCCAGAATGGTGATGTTTAATCGTACCGGGGCCGCCGGGTATGGCGTCTGGTGTGTCTCGAACTCGGCCGATATCTTGATCAGTCTGCTACGACGATCACACCACCGTATAGCCGTAGCGATTGGCAGCGCGGTAGACCGGTAAGGTGGCGCCGCTGGTGCCGCCGGAGAGATATTTTACGCTCTAATATTTTTCGCCGAGGCTGGAGGGATTTGCCGGTAAAAAGATGGTCTGAAGATGGTTTTGCTGAGCGAACTAATTCCTAATTGAGGAAGGCGGTGTTTCCCGTGTGGCACTCAAAGCAGCGCTAAGCTTTATCTCCCCTGGCGTGATAGGGAACCACGATGCGAGGGCACGGAGCAGGTACAGAGCGACACTAGCTGGCCGTCTCAGCGAACCGGCTTGCTTCACTTCCAGTTTTGCTCTCCACTCCACAGCGAGAGTGTCGAGAAAACTGATGGCGTATGTCGACTCATGGCATAAAAGTACAAGTCTCAATAACGTTACCACAATGCTAGCTATGACGAGCCCGCGCTCGATCACTGACGGCATCGGCAGCGGGAGTCCGACCAGCCCTTCCTACAGGCGTCAGTTGTGGCACGCTGTAGTGATGCGTTTGTAGCTCTCGAAGGCATAGCTTGATGGATCGTGTTCGTGTAAATCAAACCAGAAAAAGAGAACGCGACTGATAAAGAGCACCCACCATTTCGAACCTACTATTGTTAAAATATCACGTACTTCCACTGACAATCATTCAGCGAAACGTACACCCTCCCGTCTCCCGACCCCTGCTTTCTTTTTTTTTCTTCTTTTTTTTGCGTTCCTTATGACTCACCTAGTCGTCACAGTGGCCTCTCCCCCCCCTCCCCCACCCCTTCTCCCTTCTGGTGGAGAGGGCACGAAGCATATACACACGATAGCTAAGGAAATCAGTTCCAGCCTTGAAGAAGACAAGTCCACTTGTCGAAACGTTGGCTCGAGCACCCACCCCCTGTTTACGGATTTTTTCATCGCAGCTTCCATCTTTCACTTCCTGCCGTTTTTTGAATCCATCATGGTAGTAGCATAGCAGATAAGGGGTGTCATGGTACTGAGTTACACCGTGCGGGGTCGGTTCCCAGTCCTGGCGGCCGCATTACCATGGTGCCTAAATGCTAAGGAACCCCCGTGAGCTCAGATTTGGGTGCGCATTAAAGGTCGTAAAAATTAATTCGCAGTTCGCTACTACAGCGCGTCTCATAATCACATTGCTGTTTTGGAACATAAAATACGAGCAATTCATTTGCGCCCCAGAAGTAAGCCGACAGACGTTAGCCAAATCATCATTTTGTATGTGACAAGCTTCGGGACTATCATTTTCTATAGACAAGCTTCGAAATCAGAACCGCCCTCCAGCCCCGCACCGGGCAGCACACCTAGCGCCCTTAAGCGGCGTGCGAAAGACCGGTCCATTGACGAATTTTCGTTGACGCGGTACCCATATGAGATGCTCTCATTTGCGCAGTCATTGCACAATGGACTCAGTACCGGAAACAGTTCGGCGTAGCTAACGCGCTTGAGGTCGGCAACTGTCACCAATCGAAGATGAGGCTGGCTCAAGTTCCCAAGTTAATGGAGAAAACAGGGCTCTTGCCCCGTCAGATGGCGTTTTTAGCTGCATGTGTTAAATTTGCGTGGTTATCCGCTTTAGACATGCACTGCGCAGTCACATTACCCGCCCCACTTTTTAGGGGCGAAGCTCCTTAAGGCGGCACCCGTTCGGCCTTCGTAGTTGTCGTAGTGCGCAACCAGTCGTAACGCTAGTACCAGATCTTGACCTCCAAGGTGGTGCCGGTGGGAGATTTTTCCTGTGCGTTGTTGAACAATAAAAAATTCGCAGCGTGCGCGTTAACTAAAAGCCGAATTCTTCTGTCTCTCATTCCCCATTAGCAGCCATTGGCATGTTCCAGTAGGAAACGTTAGTAGAAGTAGAAGTGTAAGTGTTAGCTAAAAGCCGAATTCTTCTGTCTCTCATTCCCATTAGCAGCCATTGTTTACCTCCAAGGTAGTGCCTGGTGAGATTTCTCCTGTGCGTGATTAAACAATAAAAATTTTGTTCAGAACGCCGTTGATTGATGAAATAAACCAACGAAAGACGCCAGATGTTTTCTAAAAGCAAAACGAAAGAACGCCAGATGTTTCTAAAGCAAAACGAAAAGACGCCAGCTGCTTAACGAAAGACGCCAGATGTTTTCTAAAGCAATAGTTTTCTAAACAATGAAAATTCACAGCGTGCATGTACAATTAAAGTGAGCTGCAAGTCGTCATAACTCATCGAACCTTTAGTATAAACGCGCCCGATCTCACGTCAGTGATGATGTACTGGGCAGAATTCACGGAAGATTCACGGTTTACCGATGAACCTCCGCAGCTTCGCCCACTCATCATCATTCACTCCGTGCATATGCTGCGATTTTTTTTTAACAAACAAGTGTTTTATGCAGCGTCCACCAAGGCTTCACTCAGGTACTTCCGTCACAGAAATACGTCATTGAAGTATAGATGACAAAAATACAAAGAAAGCCTTTTTTGTTGATTTTGATGACCTGGGAGCCAGACTTACGACCTCCCGGTCCGCGACGATAGGCGCCAGGCCCTCTACCCACCAAGAGCGCTACATACGCTCATGTATGATGCTTCACAAACGCGCCTGATATCTCTCACAACTCCTCCCTTTCAAAATGACCTTGGTTGGCGGAGGTGGTGTTGCCGTCTGGTATCGGTGAAGTCAAGTACACAAACATGACACTTACAAGCACCGACAGTGAGCGCTTCGGTAGTTTCAGCTTTCGGTGCAACGACAAACGACAGACACGCCAGTGGGAAGCGGAACACCTTTTAGTGTTCACGGCTTCACCTATAAACTCTCACTCTTGCATTCCTGAAGCGGTGTGTGGTATATACCTGAGCACAGGCATACGTTACCCTAATACTGGGGAGCGCACGCCTTGGGGTTTCTCTCCTCAAATGACGACGCTCTGAATGAGTACATATCGAGAACTACTGTAATTTGCTTGTTGATGCTATGCTCGCGCGGCATTCAGCATTAGCTGACTCCTATGCAAACTACGGCCCCATTAAGATGGGCGGAAATGCAAAGAACACTCATGTACTTAGATATGGATGCACCTTGGAGAAACCCAGTAGGTCATAATTAACCCGGATTCACAGCGGCGCGCATCTTAAGCGCATCGTGGTTTTGGCACGTAAAAGAACAGCAATTAGCTGTCTGCACTTTGATGCTTCCGACACGAAGCTGACACCACTCTTCTGTTTATATAGCCACAGATTGCAGGTGTACTAGTGCACGTTTTTGATTTGAAATGCACACGTTTTTTATTTGGTGAACGAGTGACCTCCCGCGGCAACAGTGGCCGCGTTTACATAAATGCGCATCTCATTTCCAAGCGCGTTTAGGAAAGTACTCCATGCTGTAATACATTACTTGTTTGATTTATTTTTTTGTGGCGGGGGGGAGGGGGGGAGGCGGGGAGATGGCGCTCTAACCTATATGTATTTATGCTCGTGTGTATCCGATTGCATAGCCCCAACTCCGTGTGGCTACACCAGTGGACCACTTGCAGAACGATGGTTCAATTTTCGCCGAGTGCACTATGCTGTCAGTAGTTAGATATCTTCAAGTGAGGATCGTTTACGTACTTGTACTTTCCTTTCTTTTTTGCAAAGCGAGCCTTAAACACTTTGATGCACGAAGAAATGAAGGAATGGCGGACACGGGGTGTCGCTTGAAGTGAGATTTCGACGAGCGGACTTGTCTTATACAAGACTACAACTGCCGATCTTGGCGCACGCGTGTACATGCTTCATACCCTCTCCTATAAGCGAAACAAAAGTGGAAGAAAATGCAACTGCGAAAAAGGGGGTGGGAATGGGGGAGAAATGAGTAGCCGGTGTGTCGTATAGGTTGAATCAAAAGGAAAGAGAAAGCACAAAAAATAAAGCGTGGGGTTGTGATGGGGTATTTGCGTGGAAGAGTCGAGAGGGAGGTACACATCTTGCTGAATTATGGTTGTAAAAAGTAAGCACCATCTGACAATGGTAATTTAACAGAGATAAGCATGGTTTAAATTAGTAAGAAAAAAAGCTTAATTTTTACTGGTTTTTGTTCTGTATCTACCGTATACACGAATTTAAGATCCGCCTTTGAGGCGTTTATAACCATTTATTTGAATGCATTACAGTTTTGAATAACGCATGACTACATTTTCTCTGTTTCGGTCACCGGAAATTTGACTGAAGTATGTAAAGTTTGAGATCGTCGAAGTTGCCACATTAAAATTCTGTGCCACTGCATTCGGTAATTTCTTCGCCGTGTCCACGATGCCCGTTTAAGCTAGTATTAGCAGGCGGTCCTGTTCCTCCAATGTACTGTAAGTGACAATAAGAACATTTAATGATGTGTATGTTTGAACTAGAGCTAGTAAGGATAGATTTTATATTATGGACGTAATCGCGTCCAGTCCTTTTAACTATAGCGTCATTATGGACATGTGCGCAAGTCTTACGTTTTGTACGCAATGTCAGCGGTATGCAATACCTTGCATGCAACTCATACTTACAATATTGTTAGGACGATAGCAAGCAATGCAATTGTTAGCGTAGAGAAACGTGACATCGTAAAACTGTTAAATGCTGTTTGATCACCAGAAGCTCCGCAGTTGCACTCTCGCTCTCTCTTATAACGCGAATCTTTATATACACTAACAGTAACACCGCTGTTTTGCACTACGCAGATGCTGGTGTCATACCGTTCTAAGGAAGCCCATCAAATATTCCACAGAACTATAAACCATAATGTACATTGTATTTAGGCAGTGAGAAAGCGTTACGAAATATCATTGTTATTCACAGCTAGAGAAAAACAATTATTGGAGTTTAATGTCCCAAACGCACAATATGATTATTAGAGACGCCGTAGTGGAGGGCTCCGTAACTTCGACCACTTGGAGTTCTTTAACGTGCAAGTAAATTTGACCACAGCAGCCTCAAGCATTTTCGCCTCAATCGCAAATGTGGCCACCGCGGCCGGGATTCAATACCGCGACCTGCGGGTGAGCAGTCGAGACCATAACCACTAGACCACCACGGCGGGTCACAGCGATAGAAGGCAGTCCTGTAGTAGACGTATGTGGTAAAAACTTGCGTGAAGTAATAATTTGAATATTCTAAGCTATTCGTATTCATGTGCATACCCTAACCTAATAAACTTCTCTATTCAGTGAGTCAGGAGCTTTATATTACGCTGCAGACGCGCACCTAGCAAATAATATGCAGTGTAACAAACTATTTCAATTCAATTGCGCGATCATTAGTTTTCTGCAATGCGATGCAGAGCGTAGATGTTGGACCACATTTGTTTGTTATATACGTCTCTAATCAAACATTTTTTTTTCTGAAAACAGCACCAAGCCATCGGCACAGAGGCTTTGCCACTGCAATTATAGTGGCGAACTCCCCTTGTCCGAAAACGGCAACCCTCCTTTCTTGGTGGTTAGTTTTCGTTAAAAAATAAAAAGATATTGTGTGGCTCCAATTATTGAAGATGTGTGTTTTGGGCATTTTGAAACAAACTTTTTTACGTAAGAAATTGACGAGAATCACTGTAACTCAAATGGAACCACTCATTAGTGTTGCCAACTAATTCTTGAAAAACACTCTGTGTCAAGGTCAAAATTACCCTACTTGACCCTACACAGCTTTCTTTATTACCCTAAATATTACCCTACGCCAAAAAATAGCACAGTGCAGCAATAATGACATACAGACTATACTTCACTGTATGGCATGCAGGCCTGTAGTGGCGCTGAAGTCAGTAGCGACTTCAGCGGTTTAAAAATTTGTTTCGAGGGGATGCTAAGTAACATTGGAAGCGAAAACGTTCCGGTAATTTTATGGGAAAGGCATTGACTCACAGTTAAAGAAACTGCCAGGCATCTGCCGAAACGCAGCGCAGTCACAGCGTATCCTTGAGGAACGGCCTTCTTAGAGACCATTACAAACGCTTGGGTCAACTAGTGCAAGTACCGGTGGTAGGTACCCACAGCATCGCAACTGTAATCATTTCGTAAAGTAGGGCACTCCCCACTGCGCGATAATGACTACGGTATTATAGCGTGAAAACCTGTAT
The DNA here is from genome assembly GCF_013339695.2 of Rhipicephalus sanguineus. Lineage (NCBI taxonomy): Eukaryota > Metazoa > Arthropoda > Arachnida > Ixodida > Ixodidae > Rhipicephalus > Rhipicephalus sanguineus. The sequence goes on from NC_051179.1 coordinate 67,070,399, forward strand.
AGCTGCACAACTGACTCCTCGAGAGATAAAGTTATGTTGGTGCTGGTGCTGCTCGTGGCGATAATTTTCGGCACATCCATTTTTCTTGATGATGAAGTGTTTAAGGAGCTTGTTATCAACAAGCATTTATTGAAAAACGGTTAGGTCTGCTTCGTCATCGGAGAAGTACATCGCGAAGAACATTCGCTTGCTAAGGCTAAGGCTTGGGCAAGTTGGTTCATTGTGCAAGGAGGGAAAACAGCGCGAATTTTCGGACGAACACGAAAGGGAGAAGGACGACGACAGGCGCTGACTTACAGCTGATCTTTATTTCTGTGAAATAGGCACATTATACCATGTCAGTGTACACACACGTGACTGCCATTAATGTGCTAGCATCCCTCTGACTTCGACATCACCGTATCACCACTCTGCATCACAAACAAGCGTGAATCATATCATTGATAAAAAGTCTATTTTTCAGATAGGATTACAGATGCCATACAAACACATTTATCTTTAAGGCGTACTATTTCTGCTGCTTCAATTATTTCTCTAGTTGTTTTTCTTTATGTCTGGCAATGACAGTTGTCTCGCAAAACTTCGGTGCGCAGCCACAATCCCTACAATGGATACCGAGGTAGCGTTTTGTACGTTATACTCGTGCTCTTTCAACCTTGCATTCAAGCATCTTCCTGTTTCACCTACGTATCTTTTACCGCAGGACAGCGGAATCGAATGCACCACATGTTCCACGCATTCTCCGAATCTGAGTTTATGGTTTATTGCGCAGTACCGCTGCTTACTTGCTGTGTTGTTCACTTTCGCGCACATAGACGATAGATTTCTTGGCGCAGAGAATAGCACTCCCACGTTGGCATGTTTCCCTATCTTTTTCAAATTATGCGCAATCCCATGCATATATGGTATAACAGTGAACTTTGGATCTCTGTTGCAATCTGATGCCGATTGCTTGTCCTGGGTGCCCTTTAGCTTTTTTTAGAAGTGACTCTGCGACAGAAATTAACGGATGTAGCGGATACCCCGCTGCCTTGAGACGTTCGAGCTGTTTACTAAAGCTCTCTGAAATTAGGTGCGGACATGACTTCTTCATAGCATTAATGAAGCATGTTGTGGTAATGGGCCTTTTCACTAGCTTTGAATGACACGAGTAAAATGGGAGCAGTGGCTTGCTGACACGTGGCTCATACGCCCAGAAAATATGAGCGGTGGCAAAACTAAGCTTAAGATCAAGAAATCTAATGGTCCGCCCCGCTGGTAACTCGCACGTTAAAACAAGTGGCTCAAAATACTCTCGAAATTGATTTAACACTTCAAACATCAATGCTTCTAGGCCCGCTTCGTCCGTGTCTAGGACTACTAAAAAGTCATCTACGTAACGGAAAACCTTCGTCAATCTTGAACATTTTAGTTGGTCCTGCAGTCGCCTATCTATATGTGCTAAAAAAGAGATCACTCAAAACTGGTGCTATGCTGGAACCAATGCAGACCCCGTTAGTCTGAGTGTACACCTTGTCATCCCAAGTAGCAAACGCCGAACTTAGGTACATAGTTGAAAGCTCTGAAAAACTTTGCACCGATAAACTCGTGTCATTTTGAAAAGTGACGGGACCGTACTTGTCTATACATTCTTCAATACACAGCAAAAGTTCTCGATGTGGCAAGGAATAGTATAGGTCCTTTATATCGAAGGAGCAAGCCATATAGCTTGTGTCGTTACAAGTTTCTAAACACGCAATCCGATCGTCAGACGTTCTTACAAGAAATGGGTCATTTACGTCCAATTTCTTTAGTTTTTCTTGCAGGAACGAGGACACGCATTTCTGCCACGTATCGTTTTCCGATACTATTACCCTTAGCTGTATGTCTACTTTATGGGTTTTCGCACTGAAGAACATACGCAGGCTCACGCCTTTGCTTTTATCTATAGATTTCCACAAGCTTTCTAGATTAAGTTTTTTACACAGATTTTTGGCCGTTGACTTAACCTGCTGCAGGGAAACTTTTCGTTTCATTGCGAAAGCTGAACGTATGGCTTCCTCAGCTTTTGATTTAAACGTGCTGTGCCTTTAAACTGGGAAGCCTCCTTCTTTATCCGAGGGTAACAGGGCTAACGAGTTCGTTCTCAAGAAGGACACCGTCTGCCTAACTGAAACATCACTCTCCCTCAGTTTGCATTTCACTTGAGCCACTTGGTCCACTTGAGCAAGAAAGTTGGTCGAGTCATGCCTGCCTGCAGTATGTCGTGGTACTGCTGCTCGGGCTGCACGTCATGCTGTTGCCAGAATTGCTGCATGTTATCGTAGTTCGTTGCTCCCAGTACTTGATGCATAGTGAGAAACTCGTCTTTTGATCTCTATTGGCGCGCCAGTTCTTCTTTCTCGTCTTGCGGCGGAGGTTGGAAGGGAATAATTATCACACGACGGTTACTCGGCCAGAAGGAGCTCCGAAGCGGCAGTGAGTAGCGTTCTTTTGTAGCACGTGTGGGTATGTTGATGCTCTTGCGTGCGTTCCCGCTTGAGTATCGTCGTGTCTGGTTGCATTCGTTTTGTGTCCATGCGTATTGTTTCAGGGACGTCAGCACTGAGATCTTCATTAGGAGCGCGCTCCAGCCACAGGACAATGTGTGCGTGCGTACTTCCTCTGTGCTGTAATTTTATTCGTTTAAAGAAATGGGCAGGAATGGGGAAAACTGGCGATGCTGTAATAATAAAACGAGTAAGTAAACTAGACTATTGTGCACACGACCGGGTTGTTATTCACCAGATTGGCATGATACAGTGCATGCATGTCAGCGGGATCGATTTCAAGTTCAGGATTATTTTTCTTTGGACGTTCAAGCAGCGAAAGAAGTTGAGGCTTGTGCAGTTCGGATGCCGGAAGAGTGAAAGAGAGACTGTCGGTTGACCAAACTGACAGATCATAGCAAAAATATCACGTTTCTGCGGCTGCCAATAGTTGACTGTGTTGGGGACTCCTTTAATGAAGGCCAGGTCATTTGAATGCTGGTCTTCATATGCTGGCTTTCTCAAGGAACGATGGTTGTTCTGACATTTGGCGGGTGATATGGTATGCTTCAGGGGTTGCACGAAACGCTACGAACAGGCCATGACTCACCCGGAAAGGGGGACTCGCAAGCGAAGGCCTGGTGTTTTTACAGCGTAAGCGGTTATGAGATTACAACAACGGCCGTTATGAGATCACAACAACGGCCGCCGCTGTCCGTAGCGACGATCACGCAAATTTAGAAAAAAATCATCAGTATCGAGCAGGGTTCGCACCCCCATCTTCCGCGTGGATTCCAACCCATGCCATCTGCGTGGCAGTCCAGTATTGTACCGCTGAGTCACGCCTTTGGTTACAGGTCCTTCGCAAAAAAAGACCTATATAAGTACGAAGTCGGCGGAGCAGTCACATTAAGAAATGTAATATTACGTGGTAGAGCAGTAGAGACAGAGAGAGAGAGGTTTATTTACAGAAAGGCAGAGAGGTCAGCCTGAGTGATAGTATTCTCTAGCCTGCTACTCTACACTGGGGGAAGGGAAACGAGAGGCAAAAGAGAGATAGAGGACGATGGTAAGTTAGGGAAGTGGGTATGTACAGTCCCGTCAAGGTGGCGCAGTGCTATAGCCACGCATCCCGTCCAGTGGCTTCTAGACAAGCTGCGACCGCTCTTATGAACAGAGTTGTACTGTTGGCGTCAGGCCAAGGGCCCAACACAACCTCATCAGTTAATGGCCTATTATGCAATCCTTCAGTAGAGGAAATCAATTTCTGTCTTTCACGTGAGTATGCTGCGTAGGTACAAAATATGTGCTGAAGTGTTTCTAGCACGTGACAGTGATTAAAATTGGGACCGGTGTCACTGCAGCCGATGATATGTGCATAACGTCTTGTGAAGGCCACACCAAGACGAATCCGGTGAATCATACTTGCGTTATGTCGTTTTAACATTCCACTACACGTCACGCAAAGTGGATTGCCTAATGAGCGCGAGGGGTTTTTTCAAAGAGCACAGGTACATGCCTTAAAACTGCGCACACATTACGGAGGCGTCATGCACGAATAATCTTCATCGGCATTCGCTGCATAATCATAATGGAGTAACACCAGCCCTGCGCAGAAACGAAGCAAGGTCACAGCTTAGGCTCGAGGATCAGCTTTCTTATACACCATTTGATAAACACTTGGGGCAACTGGCGCAAGCGGGAGATACCCACTACACCACAGTTCAAATCATTTCGCCATGTAGAGCAGCATACCCACTACGCCATAATAACTACGGTATTGTAAGCTGCGAACCAGTGTGACAGCATACGATGACACCATACGAAAATGCACATGCAAACACCGTGTGCTGTGTGGAAACGCAGCATAGCAGCAGCGCAAGCTTGAGGAGCGGCCTTCTTAGAGATCGTCGTAAAAGCTTGCGTCGTTGTCAGAAACATCATTATGAAAGATTCCTTTTTATCATTTTCGTCATCATCAGTATGAAGCGTAACATCGTACAGAGTTTTATAGTTTCGTGCCATGCGTGACGTGACAGGTGACATGCGCCGCGCAGCCCCTCGAGCAGCCTCAATTGGCTCTTCGATATGCTTGATGGCAACTCCTCGCAAGTTGCGGACTGCTGCTGAAGAAGCGAATGACAGAAGTACGCGTGCAGCTGCGGCCAGGCCGGCGATATCGCCACGTCGACCCTGACGTACTTCCAGCGGAGAATGAGGCCAGAGATCTTCGCCGTGCTAACTCACGGTGCGTGCCGCCGGAAATGAGGCTGGACAGCATCTCCGTTCGGACCCTCAAGTGAGTAGAGCGGAAGCTAAGGCCCGAGAGCATCGACACTCGGAGCCTGAAGTTCGCGCAACCGAAAATGGGGCCAGAGAACTTCGCCGTGCCAATCCTGTAGTGCGCACAGTGTGGCCCGGGAACATCGTCGTTCGGAAGCTCTGGCGCGTGCTTCCGAAAATGACGCTCGAGAGCTTCGCCGTTCGTACCCTCAGGTACGTGCAGTGGAAGCGGAGGCCCGAGAGCTGCAATGCGCGAACCCTGAAGTGGGTGAAGAGAAAAGTGAGGCAGTGTATTAATAATTTGTGCTGATTTCGAGCTACTTGTATTAATTCTGGAATGTGGATATCTTGAACCTCTCCATTCAGGGATATCATCAAATGTGTGATGAAACTTTCACGAGGTCCTTGCATTACAATGTTGAAAAATGGCCTCTCATATGCCGTATGTTTACTGCATCCTCTCTAACAGCAAATCAGTTTAAGCTAGCCGTAATTTGTGCGTTATATCAGAAAACTATCATCATCATCAACTGGTATGTTCCACGGAAATTGGGCAAATCCCACTACTCATCCCCGGTCCACTAAAAATGAAGAACGCATAAGCCCCATAAATGAGTATCATCACGGGTATGCGCCGCAGAAACTGCGCACATCCCACTACTCACCTCTGGTTCACTGAGAGAAAGAAAACTATAGAAAGAAAGAGAGGGAGAAAAAGTGAGAGGACTTATGGGAATAAAGACATAAAAAGACAGAGAGACCTAGAAAGATATACAAAGACAAAATATTGAGAAAGAAAGAAAAAGAAACACAGAAAGAGAAAGAAGCGGAGACAGAAAGGAATAGAAAAAAAATATCAATGGAGAATTAAGGAGAAAGAAAGAGAAAAAAGCAGAAATATTGCAAGGAAAAAAGAGAAATAGAGATAAAAAGAGCTGAAACGGGAAAGAAAGCTAAAGAAACAGATACAAAATAGAGACACAAGAAACAAAAATAAAACGAAAGCAAGGGAAGAAAGAAAGAAAAGAAAGAAAGGAAAAAAATGATAAACAAAGAAGGGCCACCCAGCTGCCCTCTTCCTTCAGGCTTGGCACGACTAGTGCGAAGGTGCCATACTAGGGAACGGGAAAGGCAACGGCGGCCGCGAGAAGAGCCCGAAACGATGAAAGCCCCACACCAACGACGACGTGCCCGTAGATCTGTGAAAGATTCGAACGCTCGGTTGTAGAGCTTGGATATCCGTGTCGTGACTAACCCTTCTAAAACCTAGCAACAACCATGACGCAACCAGATTAGACTTCAGAATCGTCCGGTTTCGCTGTTTGAAGTCTTGGACGACTTAGTGCAAGCTTTGCGATTTTTCTTTCTTTTCCGCTATAGAAGAAACAAATGAAAAACATTACATGTACATTCGCATATGGAAGTAATTTTTTAGAAACAATCAATTGAAGAAATATTAAAAGCAAGAAAACAAACTAGATAGCTTTTATGCCTGTTCTGAATGCCCCAGGATGGACGTGCAGCAAACGGAATCCTTCCATCATGATGTCTGAGAGAACAAGGGGGACGAAAGAAAGAAACCAAAGACGCACGTTAAATCAGAAAACTAGCTGTTGAGTTAAATGTGTCGATATTGCTCGAAAAATCTGCATGGTCAGTAGTCTTTCATAACTAGGATTTGTTTTCATTTTACTTTTGCGTCATCTTAACCATTTATGTTGCTGTACTTCAGCGTTAAAATTCACAGACTACTGCGTGCCTAAATCTGCTTGTTGATGGCACTTTATCGGTGCATAAAGTGCTTGGTTGTGAGTCTGAGGAGTGGGCGCGCGATGTTTTTGATAGTCGAGTACAAGGCGCAAGCGATGGGCGAATGATGGCTTACAATGTGCTTCGTCTTGCAGTCGTATGTGCACACCTGTGAAATACACAGCAGCAGGTTAGAGTAGTCCGCGTGCATTGTATTTTATTTTACAGGTCGAGGCGCCGATATGCCTCACTTCTGGCCGCATTTCCGGGAAGCAATCACGCGATATGCTTCGTTGCGGTATGCAACACATCCGCGTTCAGTGAACCTAGTCGTCCAGATGAAGGAACCGATGTTCGAAATGAGTAACTGCTGGTCCCAGGACTGAGCGCGTGATGTGCTGGAAAGTCTGAGACAACAAGCAATCAATGAATACGCTCTGCTTCTGCGATCTTCACATCGATCGCGTCGTCCTACACAATCTCGTGATTGCGCTTTCTTTTTGCCGATATAAAGACTCGTTTACGACTGTGAAACCGATGCAGAGTTAAGATGCTCGATCCAGGATGAGAAAATGAGTGCGAACACGAAATATTGCTGCGCTACTCCCACATCCATGAATGAGCGACTGCGTTAACACGCGGGGGCGAAGCAAGGTGCGTCGACGTCACCCCTTCCTCCATTGGACCGATATCATCGGCCTAATGGGCATGCCAGCTGGGGCCGCGTGGCGCACGCCGCATTTCGGAGAGTTTAGCACCACATTGAAATATTTGCTATTTGTGCGTTTGTTTGCGTGGGACCGGGCTACCAAAAGCGGCGAATATGAAGACGGAGGAGTGCCCTTTCTGACGAGATTAAGGTGACAGTGGCGGCGCACATCGGGCCTTTGTGACACCATTTGAGTAGAAAATTTTGTGTCACGTTATGCTCTAACAACACGTTATAATTACTGGTTTTTTAAAACTTCGATGTTTTCAAATATTTGTAATGGTAAAGTTCTCTATCTAATATAATCGAATACCGAATTTTTAAATCAAATTGCATCGTTTCGAATACAGTAGAAACCGATTATATCGAAATAGGGTAAATCGAATAATTCTTTACATCAAACTGTTTTCAAACACGGCAATGCTTTAAACGTGTGTTCGTCGGCTACATCCAATAAAAATAAAAATAGCCGGAACACTTAATATATCGAACATCGAGCAGCGCGAAACGCCCCAAAATGTTGGCTTTCTTAACAAATTTTGGCTTTTCTTCACGGAAGGATACTTTCTCACGTGCGTTTGGGAAAGTGAGCGGTGTGACTAGGAGAGCTTCGTGCGCAGCGAGTAGAAACTATCGCTTGCCACCACATTGCTTTCCCCATGATACCTCGTCGTTGCGCCACCGGCCCATTGTGCGGGTTTTTTGAGCGCAATGTATGCCGTAAAATTGAATACCTGCTGTTCTCCGCAAAGGTGGCGGCAATTTACACAGTGGAAAGTGGAAAAAAAGAAGCCATACGTCGCCGCTGCCTACAGCATCCCAAAAATAACGTCGAGTATGATACTGAAAAAGAAGTTCGGCATTAGGGCGAAGGCAATCCAGACGCGCCGGCGCCCGGCGAGTGACCACAGCTGCGTACGGAAATCTCGAAGACATCATAGCCATATTTTAGAGCATTGATATCGCCCCGACACATAAGCCCGCAATTCCAACTACAAACCGTGGGAAAATGCAAATTAATAGGAAAACCGCGTGTTCCTATAAAGGCATCTTAACAATATTGTGAGCTGTGCCGTGACGCCAACTTGCGCATCGAAACTCACGCCGGAAAGAGAATAAATTAAGCAAAAGTTGTATATCGAAAAATTCGGCAGATCCCACGTACCGTGGGAATTGGTGTTATGCGAAGCATGCGTGGCATGGTGACTGTGGTGTAAATTTTTTCATTGAGCGAAACGTTACGGAATGACGCTAGAGAAATGTGGAAGTGGTATACGCACACTCGCATGTTGAAGAGTCGCACATGTATCAGATAACCAGTCGTTTACAATTGCGTAACGATGCCAACAGCAACATGGGTGTTACCAATACCAGACGCGGTAAGCTCACATGTAGTGCTTATATTTTTCAATACTGGATAGCGCGAATCCGAACAGCACAAGGAAGAATCATATACGCAAAGGGCAGGCGTTACTCGCAACTAAGCTTCATTCAGGAAAGTTTCAGTGTATATACACACAGCCGAGTGGCACGCGCAGGCGCACTTCACGTACGTTACAGTCACCTTGCAGTTGTTACAGTTGCGTTACAGCTGTTATGCTTATACTTGTCCGTTATGACGGAGAACGCACGCACGTTTCACGAACCCGTGTATATGCGTAGAAGGGGTTCCTGACAATTCATGAACAAGGTCATCATCACCGTGATCAGTGAGCACCAGAAGCTAGACCGGACTTGTTAATCGGATCCGTTCGTGATCGCGGTTACGAGGGGCCGCGAAGTGTAGTGATGTGCGAGGTATAGCAATGCTGGTGGAAATCCTCGATGCCTCTTACGATGAAATGATGTGTGATGCCTCCTGTCCTGAACGTGGCAGAGAGGTTTCTTGATGCGCTGTCCATATTCCAGCCTTCTTTCACGCAGTATAAAGTCCAGGCGTTGTTGGGTCTTGATAAATTGATGTGGAAGTCACCGGTATTGTTGAAAGGTCTGGTTCTCTCGGCAGATTTATTGTAGGAAGCATTGACCCCGGTGTTTTCGTATACGACGTGGTCCACGTTGCGGGTCACGTGAACGAGTGCATGGTAGTCGAGCGTCTTCCAGGAATCTTCTGTCTTCAGCTTCCTCAATATCGTTCCGTCCGCCGAGGTGGTGTAGCGGTTACGGTGTTCGGCTGCTAACCCAAAGGTCGCGGGTTCGATCCCAGTCGCGGCGGTCACATTTCGATGGAGGCAAAATGCTAAATGCCCGTGTACTGTGCCATCTCGGTGCATGTTAAAGAATACCAGGTTGTCAAAATTTCCGGAGCCCCTCGCTACGGCGTCTCTCATAATCATATCGTGGTTTTGGGAATCCAAACAATTAATATTATTATCACTTTCCTTGCATGTCAGTGTGTTTGTTCGCGGTTACTGTGTTGGTTGAGACTTTGTATCACCTGTGGTACATACCCGCATAACATGAACTCTGGTATGCGGGTATGTGCCACACGTGACTGAAAGAAAGGGTTTGGGTTTCATGACGTACGCGACAGGTATTTTGCGTTATTCATGTCATGACCAGTGAATCGTGTTCGTCATACAATGATCCCCTGCTGCACCAATTTCGGTATATTACAAGTAATGGAGACGACCATGAGAGTGCCCAGACGTAGGCGGATAGATAGATAGACAGATACGTAGATAGAAACGCCCAAAGTGCCTGAGGTTCGCTAAGAAATGCTTCGCATTTATTATTTGATATATCCAACTAATTTCCGTTTTTCTACGAGTTCAATATATTTAGGTTCGACGGCATTAGCATACCTCTAGGTCAAAGTCAGTGACAGAAAAGAAACGTTGTACCACTCTTCCATGTTGCATAGCCACGATCGCTTAGGACTTGACATGAGAATAGTGGGCACAGTCTTTTTCGAAGCATTTCTGCTTCCTCAATCGAAGACGCACATTCTTGGATTACGCAAACAAATATTTGAGCTGCATCATAATCGCTGTTCTATATCACAAGTCATACGCAGCGCGCTTTTCGCTGTGACCAGCGCGACAACGAATGGTCTGTTACATCAGTTCCTCAATGTACCTGCGGTGGCTGAGAGCTTCCTATATTTCTAGGAAACTCATATAATGGTAACATGTTAATTTACATTTCATCAAGCGCATCTGAAAACCTTTTTAACACGAACGCGTTTTATGCCGGGGTCCGCCAAGACTTCAGTGACGTATTTCCGTCACGGAAATTACGTCGAAAGAAATTACACGATTAGATGGCAAAGAAAGAAAGGTTCCGTCAACGGACATCGAACCCACGACCGCTCGGTCCGCAACAACAGACGCCGGGCACGCTTTCCACTGCGCCACGGTCACAGACTCAAGAGGCCTTACAAACGCGCCTTTTATATCTAACACTTTCCCGGTCGGCGGGGTGGTGTTGCCCTCTGGGAGAGGTAAAGTAAAGTAATTCATCATTCGTATGGCCTCCGCGATTAGCACCTGCAATGCGTTACCCGTCCGCCCATTCGGCGCATTTTCAATAGAACTTCAATTTTGTCAATGCCTTAACCCACCGCGAGGTGGCGATCTTAGTCCAAGCGTCGTAAAAGCGTCGGCCTCGCTCATAGCATCACGCTAATCCAAACCAAAAATAGTTCTGTGACGCGCGCCTGCCTCACCTTGCTGTAACAACGCGTTCGCCGCTCACGCGCTCGCCCCGAGAAAAATCGTGGCCGGGAGGGGGGGGGGGTGTCACGACGCGCTTTGCGTTTCCCTCTAGTCCGGCAGTGGTGATCAATCACATTTTACCATGCTGCGGGATAAGGACCAAGTTCTGCGTCCAATATGCGATGCTCTTCTGGCTATCACACCTCGCTCATTGATTACGCTTTCCCCGTTAGGTACTACAGCTGCCACAATAGTTTGTTTATTCATTTAACATGGACGTTAGCCGTCGGGGTGGAGATGTACCACCAATCATCAAAGTGGGTGTATCCACGTTAAATGGTGCTATAGCTGCCAGACATCAATATACATTGTGCGAACTCTCGTATATCAGTGTACAGTAAACATTCAGTTACTTCCGTGAGGGCACGCGTTCCTTTTGTGTTATTCCGATTCTTGTGACGGAGGGATCAACCTTTTTTTTTTCTTAACTGTGCATCCAAAAACCGATACCGCTTACCTATCTTGTTTTGTTGCCGCACCACGGTGGTCTAGTGGTTATGGCGCTCGACTGCTGACCCGAAGGCCGCGGGATCGAATCCCGGCTTCGGCGGCTGCATTTTAGATGGAAGCGAAAATGTTTGAGGCCCGTGTACTTAGATTTAGGTGCACGTGAAAGAACCCCAGGTGTTCGAAATTTCCGGAGCCCTCCACCACGGCGTCTCTCATAATCATATCTTAGTTTTGGGACGTTAAACCCCAGATATTATTATCTTGTTTTGTTGTGACGTCACCTTCTTTACTAGTGAACTTACACTTGATAACATCTTACCTAACATCAATTTGTGTAAGGTTATGATTGAGTTAGGTATCTTTACTACATTACCTGGTTTACGTACGTCTAATATTCTGCTAGGAAAAGTGTGAATGTGAAAAGTTCAAGTATTTTAAGGCACGACAAAGACTGAGTATGGATTCTGCGAATAAATGAATAATGCATTGTTATGCGCCGAAGGAAGAACAGAACATTAAATAAACAATGCCCAGAGATGTGCACGTGCTCGACATTTCAAATTCGTGCCACAAAAAAAAAAAGCATTTTTGTGCGCTTCTACTTTAGTAAATCCTTCTGCAATATTCAGTATAGTTAAAATGCGGCATAGTAAAAAGAGAGAAATAGCATTTATTGTGCGGCCAGGCTTGAGCCTGTCGGTGGAGGCCTCTCCAGTCTAGGTAGCCATGGCTAGCTGCTGCCGCCCGAGACCTGTGCACCAAACAGAGTTGGTTCCAAGGTTCTGCGTTTGCAGCAGAGCCTCCCACTGACCTTGTTCTACAAGAGTAACAGTGAGAATGCCGTATAATAGCATTTAAAAAAGAAGATCCCTAGGATGGTAATAATAATAATCGTTGAAGTTTAATGTTCCAAAACCATGATATGATGATCAGGGACGCCGTAGTTGAGGGCTCGGAACCACCTGGGGTTCTTTAACATGCACCTTAATCTAAGTATATGGGCGTCAAGCTTTTCCGCCTCCATCGAAAATGCGGCCGCCGCGACCGGGATTCGCTCTCGCAAACTTCGGGTCAGTAGTCGAGCATCCCTAAGGAGACGCTCGGGATATTCCTCAGAAGGTATCTTCTATAGGGTCTCATCTTTCCGAGGAAGGGTGAATTTCAGTCATTTGTTCTTGCTTTGAGCAAAGCGTTTCTATCTATCTATCTATCTATCTATCTATCTATCTATCTATCTATCTATCTATCTATCTATCTATCTATCTATCTATCTATCTATCTATCTATCTATCTATCTATCTATCTATCTATCTATCTATCTATCTATCTATCTATCTATCTATCTATCTATCTATCTATCAGCCTACGACTTTGTGCTCTCGTGTCTTGTGGCCATCTCTTTGACATTGTATATACCATAATTAGCATGCGAGGACATTGGTGTATCACGAAGGCGATTAGCTGGTCATCACATGAATAATATTGACGTGCTTACCGCGTACATCACGAAATTCTTTTCTGTGGTTCCGTGTGGCACGTACCAGCACTCCACGGCGCATGGAATGGGGGTATGCGGCACAGGTGATCCATAGTCTATGTCGACCAAGAAATGGCGAGCGTGGACTTTGTAAACCTTAACACAAAAAAAGTGCAGCAGATCCCACGCGTTGTGGGAATAGGTTTCATGCCAAGCAGTCAACGAGTATTTCTTTAGGAGGTTGATATGGCTCCAGCCAAGTTTAAGAGAGCCCGACGTTTCGGGACCGACTCGGTCCCTTGCTCAGGGGTTGACTGGTTTGGTCATGGTAGCTTCCCAGGCAGCACACCGCCATTGGACCGATCTCGGCCCAACGTCGGCAAATGACGGTGGCAATATTGGCCCCACGTCAAATCACGCTCGCGCTACTTTCACCCGCATCGGCCCGACGTCGGCTAGCCGCCTTTGTGCCGATGCGGGCTTGCCGGCTTCGGGCCGACGTGGACTAGCCAGCGTCGGTCCGAGACGGGCCTGCCGTTATTCAGCCGATGATGGCAAGCCGTCATTGGGCCTATGTATGCTAGCCGATGCTGGCGCGGTGTCGGCCCCGCCGACGTCGGGTATCCGCCGGCGTGACCGTTTACACCCGTTATTTGTTTTAGCAGTGGTGGCTTACCGCGCGTTAAGTACGGTAGTACTGTACCGTCGTGGTCGGCACGTAGCTAGTTTATATGGAGACACCGGCGGTAGTTGCTCGATGCGGAAAGTAACCTGATCAGGCAGGCTGATACATGTGTCGTAAAGTAAAATGGCTGCGTGCCGACCACGGCAGTTCGGTATTACTGTGGTTACTGTACTGTAAGTCAGCAGCGCTATTCGCGGCCCAACGACATTCATCCACTGCCATTGGGGCCATATTCGAAAAATGCTTCCTAATTAGAACGACTGCTCCACTGATGTCTTCGTGTGCGATTAAGACCCACAATTCTGTCGAACCGTGCAAGGCCGACAACGAAAGTCAATATTGTCTCAAACAAAACTAAATTGATGAAAGGCCTGCTGCACCAACTACGCATGCGTCTGAGAAATTAAGGAGCAACACATTTGCAAGGTGATAAACACAAATTTATTCACAGATATGAATGCACGCCAGCAGTTCTGGAATAATTATGCCATAAAGGAATATCTAAGCATCTATAGATACCGTAGCCAACATCTAAAACAACCCCACAGCCACCGTATTCCTCAAAAAAAGCAGGACAATCCTAATCGAGAATGGGATCAGGCGCAAAATCATAGGCGTGAGCAGGGCTCCCCTTCAGAGGGGGTGGGGGGCGAAGGTTCATCGCGGCGCCCCCCCCCCTCCTTATTAAGTCAATCTGTTTGGCAGACCTTGCGCCCAACTCTTAGGTGACTACGGGGGCCGGCCGCCCCCCTGCCCCACTGTGCGCACGCCTATGCAAAGAGTTACAATCTCTTCAACGTCATGCGCGGCCCATTCACTATAAATATTGAAAGAACTAGAACGGGCAAAAAAAGGAAGAAGGATTAACGAAGAATATCTTAGCTACTTGCGTTTTGCGGACGATATCACGCTTTTCAGTAACGACGGTGCCGAATCACGAAAAAAATTCTGGAGATGTAAATGAAGGCAGCATTAAAGTAGGATTAAAGACGGACCCGAAGAAAAGAAAGATAATGTTAGGCGGCTTGCCGAAAAAGCGAGATTAAGAGTGGCAACTAGACTAGAAGATTGTGTATACGCGTGAGCTAATTACGAGCAGAGGAGCACCCCCCCCCACCCCCCACGTTTATTAAGTTCACCAAGGAACGGTAGGCATTCGCAACACATGACTGGCAATTAAATTAGCGTTATCCTTTAAGCGGGAATTGCAATTTTTTCAGTGATACTTTAAGGGCCAAAAAGATTGATAAACTGCTGCACGCGACGCGAGAAACATTGCGAGTGGTACCACAAGATCCCATGAACTCTACATCTAAACAAGATAGACCCGCACGCATTCCTAATCTAAAGGTAAGATTGTAACAGAAAGGAATCGTGCATAAAAACCACTCACGTGTGCCCGTTGGATCGCTAAAAACACGAGCGAATAAAAAATGCAAGCGCACCATATCAGAATACACAAAACACGATGGTCAATAGAGAATACGCGATAAGAAGAGAACAAAAATCTGATGACACGTAACAGCAGTGAACACGCGGCCTTATATGAGGTGAGCGAGTTCAACCTGGAAGCAGGGGGCCACTGGTTTCTCGCTGCGGTGATCTCTGCCAAAAACAATGCCGGAATCCTGCCGCGTATCCGCCTCGTGCACGATTTTGACTTTCCGCCACACATGTCCACACACCGCACTTCTTGAAGAATTCTGCTGGTCGGAGTGAAAAAAACCTGCTCCCGCAGCTACGATTGTCCCTCCGTCTGGACGGCTACCCTACCCTGCCTGGTCAAGCGAGTTTCGCGACAATGACGCTGAACGAGGGGAAGGGAGGGAGGGGGGGTAGAGGTTGAAGAAGACAAAAAAAATGCGAATTCTCCCTTCTTGAAAGCACGGCTCAGCTTACCACAATGGTGTGCGATCACCCCAGCATGTCTATGGGCATGCCGTTTGAGAAAGGCGTTCGTCGAATTTTCAATGCATCACTTGTTGCTACATGTCGCTACATGAAAACTTTGCGTACACCACGTTGGAGCCGCATTTTTCATCCTATTTCACGTGCCATAATAATAATTTTATGCGACTGTTTCTGAAAGCACGTGGGAAGCAATCGTTGAGCGAGATTTTTACTTGAAAAAGATATGTATGTTACAAAATGAACGGCAACGAAGTGCAAATGCGAACTGCAAACACGTGGCAAACACGTGTTTGTCAGTTCGTTAAAGATGGTCACCGGGCTAGTTGATTTGTAAACATTCAAACGACAAAACGTGTCTTCACTTCGCCCGGTCTTTTTTGCACCATACCTATTTTTCTCAAGTAATGAACCAACTAGCTCAGCAACACGCCTTGCTGAGCTTTTTACTATTTTCGTAAAGTAAAATTATGTGACATCACTGAAGCAAATGCGCTTGTTACGCTTCACCCAAACACGCGCGTGAGTAAATATGTGCGAATACAGAGATCGGAAACTGTCCGTGTAGTATATGAGCGTTGGCGCCGCACATTCATATGATGACAGGCTGGATTTATGCACAGAATTAGTATTCACATAAAACTTCTTCCGCTAAAAGCATTCGTGCGGAAATGTTTGGGTGAATTTTGATGCTGGATACATTAGTCAAGTCGGCCGACCAGTGGCAAAAACATTTACGAAACAGAAGTACTTCGAATTTGGCCCATGAAGTTAATGGTATGTGTTATAACGTTTCAACATTTTTGATAGCGTTGAACAACTGGTCAACGAAGTGGCCATCTAATTTCAGTCAGTTATTCTTCTAAAGACCACCTTTTTTGGTAGAAAAGTGACTGTGCTAGTGATAGTTGTTAGTCATTGTCATAGCAGAAACTAATAAGAGAATGCAAGCTATTCAGTCGGCGATACTTCGCGCCCCGAGTAGTACGTGCGGCATTAGCACGGTACAATATTTGAACTTTGTTATTTGTGCTAGTACAGCAATCCATGTAGCGGTATTCTACAGCTTAAGCTACAAATATTCAAGCGCCTAATGCTCTATTGCATTACGATTGTATCCTAGGCGGGCGAGCTGCCGGGCTTCTTCGGCGGGCTCAAGGTAGAGCGCAACGTCGAGGTTATTCTCGTCACTGACGGCCGGCAACACGGCGTCCAGCGTCGTTGAGGGGCTTCCGTGAACTAGTTTGAACGGCGTCATGTATGCGCCGTTTCTTACACTGCCGTGTTAACTTCAGGTTATGTGCGGAAGATATTATGGCATCCCATGTCATGTGTTCGACGTACAGTACATTGCCAGCATGTCGGCGAGGGTTTCATTTAGCCGCTCGGTGAGGCCATTCGCCTGCGGGTGATGTCCGTCGGTGACTTGTGTGGCTCTATTTCAAGGTGGTTTGCGTTAGCTCTGCCGTAAAAGCCGTACCTCTGTCGGTGACAAGGACTTTTGGAGCGCCGCGACGCAAGAGGACGTTCTCAACAGGGCATGTATAACTGCCTGAAGGGAGACAAGACAGTTCCAACATCGTCGATAAGCCATCGGCTCCGCCGATGTCAGCTGAAGCACGGCAGAATGACGGCATGCTCGGCCCAATGTTGCCGGTGAAAACCATCGGCTCAGCCGATGTCGGCGAAAGTACGGCAAAACGGCGGCTAACTCGGCCCAATGTTGCCGGTGAAAGTCATCGGCTAAGCCGATATCGGCGGGAAGACGGCAGAAGGCCGGATAGCTTGGCCCAATGTTGCCGGTGAAAGACCAACATCGGCTGAAAAGCGGCAAAATCGGCCCAATTTTGCCGGCAAAAGCCAGCGTCTCCGCCGATATCGGCGCCAGGATGGCAATGCTGGCCCGAGGTGGGGCCGCGCACAGCCGCCGTAAAACCAATATCGGCCCGACGTTGTGTGCTGCCTGGGTTCTCCCCGACTTGTTCCACCGCGGCTCCGGATTTCCCTTTCCCTCACGTTTCGAAGGCCGTGAATGTAAACCGAGGGCATTGTTCCCAGGGACCGGTTCACATTTGCCGGCGTGTTTTGAATGTGCCACGACTCGAGCAAAAGCCTCCTTCCCAGATTCCGTTCTGTTTCCAGAATAGAAGCGCCGTCGAAGTCGATCTTATGGTCGTGCTTTTCACAGTGCTCTGCAAGAGTGCTGCGTTCACAGCGCTCTTGCAGAAGCTACGCTAGGCACATGCGAACACTGACGGAGCGCCAATTCTATCCTTTCATCTCGAGACGCTCTTGCCTTTCGGCCTCCTCACGCTCACGGCGTTCTCGTCTTTAAGCCTCCTCGCGCTCGCGGAGTTCTCGTCTTCCCGCCTCCTCGCGCTCACGGTGTTCTTTGATCTCCGCCCAGGCATCATCGGCTTCCTCAGCCGTTACTCCCTCCTTCTGCATGGTCTCAAGAATCGCTTGTTTTCGTTTCGCACGGCCCCGAGTAAGGCCGAGTTCTTCACAAATTTCGATGAGTTCTTCATCGTTCACACTAGCCTCTTGCTATTTGCCCGTGTCAGAATCTACTTGCGGTGCCCGCTATACGTCTACTAGCAAGACACGCAAGCAATTCTCAACACTGCGGTGTTGACACATTCCGCGTTAACCTTGGTTTCAAAGCGCTCCTTCTTGGCTGTAAACAATCAAAGCTCACTCCGATTCTTCACACATTCTCTAAAGTACGATAGCCTGTGCTTGAGAAGTTTGGTGAAATCAGGGGAAAACATCAGGCGCTCACCGCATCGAGGTAGCTGATCTCGCACCTGCCATCCACTGTTGGGTATCGGGTGTCTCAGCTGGCGGCTGCATCTGCGCAGAGCTGATAGACGAAGCGGACAAGCCGACGGTGAGTTAAGGCAAAATTTATATACGGTCGATTCCACGAAAGATCGAAAAAGGGTGTATATTTGATGTTTCCGATTTTCCTGATAATTTTGTATGTTGTGCACATATGATTGCACAGCACGAAATCGCAGTTCGTTTTCAAATAAAAATTTTTTTCAACACAGCAAAATTCGACAAGTGTCGCCGGTTGACGACGACCATTTTACGAAGAATGCTTTTTCGTAAATTCGGAACCATGCTGGCAGCTACTCAAGCTATATATTACAAATATCTTTCTTTTTGGCAGAAGTAGAAGTAAAGAGGAAATAGCTCTTATCATTTCATGGAATTCTGAGTAAATTATGTATTTTTAAAAATTCACGAAAAACGCTGCGTTTTTGAAAATCAGTCAAATTTGGGACGCTATGGCTACTTCTGTGAACATCTTAGCTTGTTCATATTTGCAGTATGAATAGGCCTTTATGTGAATAATGAACCTCTGCATTTGTATTTCTCTAATAATTTTCAAAGTAGTAAATTTTCATGCTCGAAACACCAAAAAGAGAAAAGTGCTCCTCCATTCAAATATCTATAATAAAAAAACCCAATCTCAATTTTGTTCAAAGTCCCCCAAAATGTTCTCAAAGGACTGCAGAATGATATTATGAAAAAACATGTTGCATCATTTTTATTACAACAAAAGCAGAAAATGTCAAACATTGTGTTTCCAGAGCGTCGTGGCTACTGCGCAAAGGACAACTCTAGTAACAAGAAAATACAGTAACACGTCTTTTTTCTTTTCTGAGCTTCGCTAAACAACAGTAATGATCTATGGTCGGAAATTGGGAACTGTTTTGTACAGAAAAAGACCGTTCCAATTAAATGCATTCGCGTGGTTTGCGACTTCACGCCAGTGTTAGACATCCCTCAGTCCACAGTATGCACTTTCAGTTGTAGCCTCCTTTTCTTTCATCCATTTCAGTTGAGTATAATTCATATCTTGAGTGCTAAAGAACGCATTCCCTCAATGCGTCTCTTATGATGATGTGCTGTGCCAGAATTGAGAGATTGGTATAAAAGCCAAGGTCTCTTCATGAATGGAAATGAATTTCTGGAGAGCGGTCGCCAAGGGGTGTGGTTTTTGTTGGCCCAAATGTGTACGTTGTCAAACCTTATGTGATCAATGCAGAGTTTAAAAAGAATCGATTACGTAAAGATTGGTGGCAGCAGTTCTGGCCACGGACAAAACACGTTTTGTTTGCATTGCATCTGCTTTGTTTTGCATATCCTTCTTTCTCTTGAAGGAGTGCTGGCAGATCTGGTTTCCCTCTTGAATTGAGCGCGCATCCTGCTTCATGACCCTCCGCAAAAGAGTCTCGATCCGATATCTTCTACGTAGCGAAAATTCGGCTGCAGCGGAATTTTCTTTTTGTGCACCATGAGGCAGTCCGTACAAAATCTCGGCCATGGCTATAACGCCTACCCATAGCCACCTTCAGAGCGTAGGATAGTGATCGCATCAAAGTGAAGCACAATTTGGATGCTTAACTTCTATCTCAGGTGGTGTTTGGCTGACTGGCACAGCCGTACTCGTTGCAGTCGTCTGCTCAGGCGGGCGTGCATCGCGCCGCCCTTTGCACCTGTCCGCCTAACGCATGCTACTCCGTTTACACGAGTGCTTGTAGCGCGGGCCACACGATCCGCACGGTGCGGATCCAGAGACCGGGCGGGAGAGCGACGAGCGGTGAAAAATATATCGTGTAACCAACGCAATCGACCCCCCAGCTTTTTCTCGTGCATAGCGACAATGCCTGGCAAACAATGTGTGGCTGCTGTGCTGAGGTTGCACTGCGGTGCTCGCCGTTCACCACTGCCGCCATTTGCGATTTCTCACATTCTTACAATGCATGATCGACTCAGCTACACATAATTCGCGTTTAGCTTCGTTACTTTTATATAAGCGCATTTACTAAAAAAAATTATCCAGAGGAATGAAAATGTCCGTGCTGCCCGTCGACGAGGAATGCAAGTGGTGTCGCAAATGCATTTAATTGGAACGATCTTTTTTTTTCTTTACAAAACAGTTCCGACTTTCCAACAATAGATCATTACTGCTGTTTAGCGAAGCTCAGAGAAGAAAAAAGACGTGTTACTGTATTTTCTTGTTACTAGAGATGTCCTTTACGCAGTGGCCACCACGCTCTGGAAACACAATGTTTGACATTTTCTGCTTTTGTTCTAATAAAAATGATGCAACATGTTTTTTCATAATATCATTCTGCAGTCCTTTGAGAATATTTTGGGGGACTTTGAACAAAATTGAGATTGGGTTTTTTTTATTATAGATTTTTGAATGGAGGAGCACTTTTCTCTTTTTGGTGTCTCGAGCATGAAAATTTACTACTTTGAAAATTATTAGAGAAATACAAATGCAGAGGTTCATTTTTCACATAAAGGCCTATTCATACTGCAAATATGAACAAGCTAAGATGTTCACAGAAGTAGCCATAGCGTCCCAAATTTGACTGATTTTCAAAAACGCAGCGTTTTTCGTGAATTTTTAAAAATACATAATTTACTCAGAATTCCATGAAATGATAAGAGCTATTTCCTCTTTACTTCTACTTCCGCGAAAAAGAAAGATATTTGTAATATATAGCTTGAATAGCTGCCAGGGTTGCCAATGGTGGCTACTTTTCGCCAAATTGGCGAATTTGAGAGGCCCGTGGCGACCTAAAATTATGAATGGCGACATGGCGAATTTTTGGCGATTTTCGGCTTAGGTCTCCACCGAGTTTTGAATCCTAAGCTCAGTGTCTTCTCAACGAATTAGCGGCAACATTCTCATTATTTTTCTTGGTTTTAGACCCACGAGTAGAATGTGCAGATTACGCGTCATTCGGTATGTCCGTCCTGTAACTCATGTGTACCTCCTCAATTCATCTAGAGAGATAATAAAACGTTTATTTGATGTTCTGTGAAAATAAGATCAGTGAGTGGGATCCTTAGTTCGGGATGCCATCTAGATGCAGGAGGTACTGGAACGTCCCCCAGCGACATTATATAGCAAAATGTAAGTCAGCGGACTGCCTTGCAAACCGCGAGGGGGCAGTGATTGACTATAGGTTTATGGCTTTAGGCGCTTTAAGCTTATCTGAAGTTTCGCATCTGAAGGGGCAAGACGACGGGTTGGCCGCGTGTTCCGATCATTTGCTCCGCCAAAGCTCCAACTGCTCTGAATAGCTTGGCGACTTATTCACTGTTGCAGTACCCCGGTTCAGCTCGCAAAGACTGTTTTGGAATAGCGAAGAGAGGCGGATACGCGGCTATTTCTGCAATAAGAATTATTTATTGAGGCATTTTTCAGTGTTCTCGGTGAGCGTGTGCAATAAAAACAATTGCTCTATAACATTTTACATTGTCATACAGCAATAACGCATCGGATTGACGCGTGTAGATATAAGTAACTATAAGAAAGGGTCGGTGATGTCCGGTATCATATTAGTTCACACTGAAAAGGTGTAAGACTCACTAATGATCGGTTCCTGTAAGAATTCTGTCGTGTTACCTTCAATAAACCTTTTAATCCTTTTAATTCATATAATGGTACGTAAAGCTGTCTACAAATAATGCTTTCACGGTTTTCGCCCAAGGTTTATACCACACCTTTAGCTTTGAAACGAGAGGACAGGGATAGAAGGATATCATGAGCGTTTCGTTCATTCACCCTTGCGCCACCACACACATCTTGCGGCTAGTCGGAGAAGCAGCACAATGCACTCCCATGGTGAAGCGGGCGATACGACTGGCATCGAGAAACGTCAATATAATTTAAGGGTCTTGGATGGTACGGTGTTCTACGGGGCTATACGTGAGTGGAAATTTTTATTACTGGGTATGCCGCACATATCTAGAATGGCTACTTTTTCGGCGAAATTTGTAAAAAAATGGCGACTTTTGGCGACTTTTTGCTCGTCGTTTGGCGACATTTACTCGAATGTCAGTGGCAACCCTGGTAGCTGCCAGCATGGTTCCGAAGTTACGAAAATGCATTCTTCGTAAAATGGTCGTCGTCAACCGGCGACACTTGTCGAATTTTGCTGTGTTGAAAAAAAATTTTTATTTGAAAACGAACTGCGATTTCGTGCTGTGCAATCATATGTGCACAACATACAAAATTATCAGGAAAATCGGAAACATCAAATATACACCCTTTTTCGATCTTTCGTGGAATCGACCATACATATAAGCAGATGCGTTACATATTCGGCGCTGGAGCCGACAGCTTATTGGGCTCGCACTGAGGTGCGACGACGACCCGGGATTTCTTCGTTCACTGTCCCTGTCTCTTCGCGCAGCTTGGTGGCTTTATAGCCCTGGGATCCCTTGCATCAACCAGTAGTTCGAAGCCTCCAATCAGGAACCGCCGTTAATCGCTGCCTTGAATCGGATCCGTGGATGAGAGGGCTTGCCGCACGTTGCGTGAGGAATTACCGTCGGTTACGTCAGGCGTACCGCAGGAGTTGCCGTGGGTTGTATGAGACTGCCGCCTTGGTTGGCACCCGTTGCATCAGGCACCTCGCTCGTGTTGACGCTGGTTGCATCAGGCACTCTATTGATGTTGATGCCACTTGCGTCAGACGTTCTACCAGCTTGAGTAAGGTTGAGAGCTGGGCTAGTTGGTGATTGATCATTATACCTATATGGTTAGGCAGCGCATTTTGGACGGGGACAAAAGGTACAGGAAGGAACAGTGTCGCGTCCTTCCTGCTTCTTTTGTCACCGCCCAAAGTGTGCTACCTAACCATATAGGTATAATTACGAGCTTGAATATCTTGCCGAAGACAGGAACTTTGAGTTGGGAGCCCTGGCATAGCGATAGGCAGTGTTTATTGCTTTCTCTTTCTTGTAAAATTAGATAGCCAGCACCACAACTACTATGGACGTTGCACCGGCATTACGCCCGCACAGGCTGTTTTTCCGAATCAGTTTATAGAACTGGCGTGACTCTGTGGTAGAATACCTGATTTCCACTCAGAATGCTTGGGTTCGATTCCCGCTGCGATCCTAATTTTTATTCTTTCCATTCGTCCGGTCAACGCTCCCGATGTCAGTTATAACTGCGAAGCTGTTTAACAATCGTTCCTTGTCTGGCAAACCGAAAAACTATTATCATCATAAACGGATAAGGGCCACAGAAATTGGGTAAATCGCACTACTCACCACTGGTCCTCTAAAATTGAAGAAGGCAGCAGTTAGCCCAACAAATTACCAAAAACCTATCATCATCATAAACAGGTATGTGCCACAGAAATTGCGTAAATCAGACTACTCACCACTCGTACACTAAAATGAAGAAGGCAACAGTTAGCCAAACAAATGGCTGCGAAGCGACGAAGGCGAGTAGCGGAGACCCCGACTACGTAAAACGAGAGAATACTATATAGGGAACGAAGAAGGCAACGGCGGCTGCGAGAAGACCCCGAAGCGGTGGAAGGCTTACGCCAACGACGACGTGCCCGTAGATCTGAGAAGTGCGATCGCTTGGTTTGAGTGTGAAGTTCTGTCTCTGCAGTTCCGACATCCGTGTCGTGTCTGTGACTGTATGTGGTTTAACACTAACCTATCTGCACTGAGAATGAACGTACAAAACAACGTACTATCGGCTGGCTAAAGGCAAGCAACAACCTAGAAGCAACCTACAAACAGCCTGCATTACCTAGCTAAGGCCTGGAAACAACCTAGAGGCAACCAAATTAGCCTTCAAGATCGTCCAGTTTTGCTGTTTCAAGCCTTGCGCGGCTTAGTGCAAGCTTCGCAGTTTTTTTTCTAACGCTCTCGCCTTTAAATTACCAATGTCTGTTCTCGCCGTCCCTGGGTAGATATCAACTGTCAATCACCTGTGGCGCATACCCGTACACTGCGGTCCGCGGTAAACGGGTATGTGCCACACGCGTCTGGAGGAAAGCGCTTGACGACGTATGCGACAATATTTTCACGGTATTCATGTCATGACCCGACAGTCACATTCGTCAAATCCTCCTACCCTCCCACGCCAATTAAGGAGGCGATCAGGAGAGCACCTAGACGTAGGCGGCTAGATAGATAGATAGATAGATAGATAGATAGATAGATAGATAGATAGATAGATAGATAGATAGATAGATAGATAGATAGATAGATAGATAGATAGATAAAGACGGTCAAAGTGCCAAAGGTTAGCTTAGAGATGCTCCACATTTACAGACACACGGGGTCCCTTATGCATTCACTTAAGACGACTCGAAGGCAAAAACCATCTTCTTTTTCTTCTTTGCCCCGCCACCCATCGAAAGCTTTCGGCACTTAACGTGATTTTGTACTGTCACCAAAATCGGAGGCACCTAACCTGGTTTTGCATTGCCTTTGTGATCAGGCCACCTTTGACCAAGCTACGATGTCATGTGAAGGCGTTGTAGCGGGCGTTGATGCCGGTGCCGATAAATTTTGTTTGTGTGCGCATACCAATTCATATGCAGAGGCGCACGGCGCATACGCGGCCAACATGCCTCACGCTATCTCCGGCGTGCCGCGGGAGATACGCAGCCACGCCCCTTTGTATTGTTGCTTTCGAAGCCTGTTTTTCTTGGAAAATAAACTAGTTCTTGTCCCAAACTTCGAGGAGTGTGGGTGTCTTCTTTTCCCTCCTTCGTGGGGCGAGTACGCTACAGCGTCATCATGTGACGCTACGGCACGTGACGCCACAGTGACGTCGTGACGTCTCAGTGACGTTATGGAGGCGTCATAATGGGGCCACAAATTTCGGCGGTCTGTGAAGTCATTGTGACGTCATATCATGACGCCATCTCGTGATCATAATTTTTTGTCCCCGAATCGTCCCCAACATCGCGCGTCACCGACGGTAAAATTGCGCTTTTGAAGAAACATCAAGGCATTCGCCGTAATAATGTTCAGGATCCCATGTTGTAGAAAATTCGGTGCCGTCGGTGGCAGCGTTCTCGGTGAACGAAAAATCCCGATGGACGTTGAGGATGAAGATCACGGTTCGAGCTTGAATCGAGTGAGTGAGTAAAAACTTTATTGAACATGTCCGGTGTCATTGAGCGGGGTGGGGCTACAAGCACCCCGGCCTAGGTGACGGCCTCGAGTCCTTGGACCCGGGCGGCATCCTGGGCGTGCCGGACGGCCCACAGTTGATCGGCAAGGTCGTGGCTGAGCAGAGCCGCCTCCCATCGCGCCTCGCGTTTCGAGAGAGTCATGTCTACCGGGCTCGTAGGGGACTGCTGCCCGTTATCGGTACACTTCCACAGCATGTGCTGCAGCGTCGCTCTGGCTCCGCACGCTTTACACCCGTCGGACGTATAAATGTCTGGGTAGCAGAGGCGAATCCATATATTTTTCTTGCCAGTCAAGTATTATATTACAGAGCCGTTCGAATGCTTGAAACTGCTTCCAAAAACACATGTCGGGTCAACGTCAAATGTGGTGCCAGTGTATGTTATCCGATTATATATATTATATAATTATATATATTATATTATATATTATATATATATATATATATATATATATATATATATATATATATATATATATATATATATATATATATATATATATATATTATTTGTTTTAACATACTGCAGCCTTGATAGGCTATCGTACGAGTGGGCACACATTACAAGAAAAATTGCAATACAACAATACAACGCAAAATATACACAGCATGAAGATCAGTGGTTATTAATGTACAATATGAATTCATCACGTGATAAAAATTTAACATGGCCGGGCAACGCATTCCATATTTCAATAGTGCGGGCAAAAAAACTGCATTTATACGAGTTTGTTCCGTGATTAAAATCAGTCATGTTCAACTCATGATGATGTCTGGTGGAAGTTGGTTTGTCGGGTGTGCTGTAGTCGCTTAGTAAAGGAAATAGTGGACAGTGAAAGAGAGTGTAAAAAAACTTTAAAGTATCGACGTGACGACGAAAAGAGAGATTAGTAAGCTGAAGGCAATGAAGATGAGGACTAGGTGAAAAATACGTATCGTAGCGACGATATATGATGCCAACTGCTTTCTTCTGGACAGATTCAATTTTTTTGATGTCAGATATTTTGTGAGGATTTCATATGACAGAGCCGCACTTGAGTATCGGTCGAACTAGGGTTTGATAGGTCAGGAGTCTTGTGTTAGTAGGGGTCAAACGTAGGGTACGTTGTAGGTAGCCCAGTCTTGTAAGGGCACTGTTACACATTATTTCAATGTGATGTGACCAAGACAGATTCTTAGTAAATAAAAGACGTAAATATTTGTATTCAGACACATTTTTCAGAGGTGAACCATTACACGAATAAGCAAAAGAAGAGGATAGAGCGTTTGATATATACATGCAGAGCGTCCCAACTATCGCGCCGTATGATTTAAAAAAAGAGGAGAGGCGTTACGCTTTGCAAATCTAGTATATATTGTTCCCAGTAGACTAGAGTAGCCACCACAATTTTTTTCGTAATGGAGGTTTAATTTTTTAGTAATAGTTATGTTGATAAGCAGAAAAGTACTCACGTAATTATGAAAATGTCAATGAGGCATATGTAGGCATGTTCAAATGACATTTAAATACGCCATTTTCATCAACGTACTAATTGCGTGCTCATTTTTTCGAGTTGATAAAGAAAGCGCGCGAAATTTAAAAAGTAACACGTGACTGCGCTTCCACCAGCAATAAAGCCCCTGGATGTTATTTGGATAATACCGTCTTTCTTTTAACCGAGCCGCCGCGCCGCGCACCCTTTTCTCCCGCCTCTTGTCTCGGTGCTTTCCGGAGCGCCGCTCGGCCCGTCGCTCGGGAAACGCGCGAGAACCATTTTTTTCTTGTGTTTTTATTTTTCGCCGGCGCTATCAGCTAGCAGGTTCGTTATGGCCTGTCAGCCAACGCATAGCTCCGGCGCCCGCACGGCGGCCGGTTGAGAGAGGAGCACCAGGATATCAATCTGTTTTTGCCAGTGTTGCAAGTAATGACAAGTTGTTTGAACAAGTAATCTTGCAGGTGAAATAAAGAAAGGCAACATACTAAAATAAGAGGACTTGTCTCGTAAATAGAAAAGAGTAGACAAGGAAAGTGAGTGTTGTTGAATACGTAGTAATTGAAGAAATGTCGAAAACTAGATCTCTTGTATAAGTTACGACTGTGTAAGTACACGTGGTTTTCTTACTAAATGCTGCCCAATTATTTCATTTAAGTCACCGAGGAACAAAAAAGGTAAATGAGGCCATAATTTTGCGCTTGCGGTCTGAAGTAACCAATGTACAGTGTAATCAAGGTACTACGGTGAGCAGTACGAGAGGGAACACGCGAGCACGTGACAAATGGTCCCGAACCCAACGCGGGAAGGTCCGTGGCGGCCGCTGCCTGAAACAAAATGAAAAGGGCGCCGCGGTTCCGTTAAATTTCGGCACGCCCGCCTCGCCATTGCTGATAAAAACGGCAGCTGATTGCGTATCACAATATAGCAAAATATGATCAAAAAACACCGTACTGCTCTTAGCGGCACCTACGCGCTACAACAGGCGATTTAATATTAATATGTTATTTGTGCTATATATTTCGTGCGCTGTAAAACCAGACATGCGGGAGGAGTGACAACAGTTCACGGAAAAGCGTTACCCTTCTCCCTTTATTTTTGACAGCGCCATCCGAGTATCAGTAGAATTGGTGTTTGAGGCTATTCACGATGCGCTGGCATGTTCGCTCTCATATTGCTCACAATAGTACAGGATGGGAAAAAAACAAAATAGAAACCAAGGCGGCCCATTCTCCACTTCACTGGCCTTGGCAGCTGTGTAACGCCCTCAGGGTCAAATAGTACGAAAGATACCTTACATGCATTTTGCGGCAGCCTGTGGAAGATATATTAATGTTCTTCAGTGAAAAGATAACGTTCGCCAAGCAGAAAGAGAATTAGTCTGTGCAATAGAAGTCGACAAGCGCACCTTCAACGCGAATAGTTACGCAATCTCGATAGCGCTGATGCCTTTGAGGACGGACATAAACGCTATCAAAATGTGAAATCTCATATCTTATTAAAGGGAAGTCAGCGCGTGGACACCACTTTGCTAAGACCACGGGCATCAACTGCTGTACTAGTGGTGAATGGATGTTGCGTTTTAGTTAAACAGCAGCACCTATATATTCGAGACCACATATTCTAAAGCGGAGCAGGTTGCTATTGCTTTGGCACTCTTGGATGATAAGAGGACGCAAATCTACTCGAATTCTAGATCGGCAGTCAGGGCGTTTGCCTCGGGCTCCATAGCGAAAGAGGCACATGACATTCCTAAGAACCGGACCATAACTATGCACACAATCATTTGGTTCCCGGCACACCTAGGTCAAACTTTGGACTCGCTCACCAACCTCAACGACATCGCCCACTCCCAAGCGCGCGTACTAACTCTCCGCGCGGGAGGAGAAGCTTTGTCACAGAGCAGGGTTCAAGAGTTCCGAGACACTTTATTCACATTTATTGAATTCACGAAGCATTTTTATCTGGAAAGAAGAGTATTTCCTCCACCACACAAAAAGCTCACGAGACCACAGGCGATGACCCTTAGGATGCTACAAACTAATTCTTATCCGAATCTCGCTTTCATGCACTGTCTATTCCCAAGTGACTTCAGCTCGCAATGGCCTGGCTGCGGGGGAACGTGCGATTTAGAGCACATGCTTTGGCAGTGCCCCTCGTTACGTGGGGATAAAGACCTCACAGAGCAGAAATGGAGCTCGGCCCTCAAGAGCTCGGCATATCAGCATCAACTTTGGGCTGTCCAGAGAGCCTTCGATGCGGCGGTTAGGCTAGGTCTAACTGTCCCCACGTGGGAGCGGCCCGCGGTGTCACCCTGAGGGGTGGCACTTCTCCGGATCTTTAAATAAAGTTCTTCGTACCGTACCGTACCGTACTTATATATTCGACTCCCGCTTCTAGGCGCATCGCATTCGAGGGTACATTTCTTTACAAGCTCATGTAGGTCACTTTGAGTTTCCAAAAAAGTGGTGCCTGACAAGTATACTAAGCAAAAGGAGCCCCGCCACGGTGGTCTAGTGGTTATGGCGCTCGACTGCTGACCCGAAGGTCGCGGAATCGAGTCCCGGCCGCGGCGGATGCATATTCGATGGAGGCGAAAAGGTTTGAGGCCCGTGTACTTGGGTTTAGGTGCACGTTAAAGAACCCCAGGTTGTCGAAATTTCCGCAGCCCTCCACTCTCATAATCATATCGTGGTTTTGAGACGTTAAACCCCAGATATTATTCTTATTACTAAGCAAAAGGAATAGAGCCGTACGCGAAAAAGATGTGCATTGCTGCTATTCACGGAACTGCATTGTCATTTTTTACAGTCGCAGCTTTATAAAATGTTCAAGACTTTCGGTTCAGAGCTTTGTTCAAACTGCAGAACAAAGCAGTTCCAAGAGCGATGACAGTGCAAAGCGCTGCATCCATTTTCTCCAGAACAAGAAAGCCGCATGAGGAATTTTGTCTGCCTATGGTCTTGTAGCCCGACGCTTATTCCTTCTTCTATTTCGGCTTTTGCGCTCCCGAGGAACAATAGGATGGAGGCACAATACACCCCGTATAGCGAGCTAATATTTTTTTTTTTTTTACTGTTGCCATCTTACTTCGTTCAAATTAAAAAAATGGTTGTCCGATTAGCGGTATTCATAAACCCAACACCATTTCATAACGTCTGATGACCCAGCGGCACACCAATAATGGGAAGGACGCCCATAACAATAATTAAAAACATTATCTTGAGGGCATACTAAGGTATAATAATGAAAAACATGTAGTGGAGGACTTTAGGATAATTCTGACCAAACCACCTGCGTTTCTTTGGCGTCTACCAAAATAAAAGTAGCTGAACGTTTCGCAGTTTGCCGGCATCGAAACGCCGTGTCCATTGTCTCGAATAAAGAGCGTCGTTTTCGGGCTTAGCTGAGCAATGGCACAGCCGCTTGTAGGCAGGGTGGATGAAGAGAGGACGACTGAGCCGTCTCTTTGGACAGCTTATATCAAGTGAAAATGGGATCTCAGGTAGTATAAAGAGAGCAACAAGTAAACTAACACCCTCTTCTCGCTAAAGCGTTTAAGGTGTATACGAATAAAAGCACACGAAGAACACGCCATATAATTTGAAAAGAGCTAGCACAAGAGCACTTCAAGGCACAAATGGATGTCGGTTTCCGCGTCGCCGTCGCCGTCATTTCTCGCACGATTTTGCAGCGACAAGATAATAACAGATCCCACATGCGCTATCCCGCGTGTGCGAGGAATGTCTTGAGAGGGTAGTATTGAACAGGTGAATAAGCGCAAGCAAAATGCAGCAACTGACGGAAGAAGTGGGCACAATCGTAAACGTGCCATGTATTTTTCTCCCTTTAGTGGGTCATTTGTCTTTCATTTGTCGTGTGTCACTAAGCTCAAGGATTACTTCTAATGATTGGGTATTCCGGAAAATACGGCACGGTTCTTGCCATCTGCGTGGGCAAAAGGAGGGTAGGGAGGGTTTAGGGTGCGATGGAGGTGTAAGCGCAAGTTACGCCAAAATTACTACTTCGTAGCGTGTAGTGTGCCTTATGTGCTAAGTAGACACTATGTTGCCGAAATGACACGCTTGGCCGAGAAAGGTTTTGCGGTTTTTAAAGAAGAGTCTTTCTTGGGGAACTTAGACACAGAAATTTTGCTCTGTCTGTTTGTCTTTTTTGTCTTTCTGCCTGTCTGTGTATATATCGTCTTTTAAACGAAACATGAAAAAGGGTTCTTTACCTAGAGAAAAAGATAATGTCAACAATTATAGTTTCAATTCGCGTCAGCCTTATAATCTCGGAAGAAAAAGAGGGAGGCAAAAAAAAAAACAGAGAAGAAAAGAAAAGAGAAAAAAATAAGAAAAAAGAGAACAAAGAAAAGAAAAGAAGAGAAAATAAAAGAAACAAAATGATGGAAAAAGGGAGCAAAAAACATGAAAATGAAAAGAAAGATAAAAAAATATGTACTTGACATAGTTATCAATCATTGCCATCAATGCTGCGTGGCTAATTTGGTGAGTATTATAATATTGACTTTCTGTTATTATACTACATGTATTTTTATTAATGTGATTTGAAGCCGATATAGTGCACCTTAAGGCGTTCGGCATAATTCAGGGATACAATCCAGGTCTCGGCGATAGAGCTGGGGTTCGAGTTTGCGGCACGTGAAAGGACACCTTGGTGTGCGGCAAGCTACCTAGCTTCTGCACCGTAAACGGTTACGTGTACCATCCGATGCCCGAAGGTCTACCCAAGCTGAGCGCCGTCGAAGGTCTACTGGCAGCGGCGTTGACTGCCATTCATGTGTGTTCATGTATGTTTGATTAATGGACTACCTTTCCCTTGATGCTGCACTGTCCGCGACTGTGAGTCAGGCAGCGGATGCAAATGAACGAACCTCGAGGCACAACCGGTATACTTCCTCTACCGGCGTTCAGCTTGAGTAGGCCTTCGGGCATTGAAGCGTACACGCAACCGTTCGCGGTGCTAAAGGTGGGCAGTTTGTCGCTGACCTCGTTGGGAATTGGCCACGTTATAAAAGCACAGCCTCTCACCGTTCGCCGCAGCGATCACAAGGCAATACTGTACAAATGTAGGGTCGGTCCTGAGAGTGCGAGTGCGTGCGTGTAACCAACGGCTACATGACCTAAAATAAAGACTATGCAACTTAATGAAATGTTTCTTCATTAAACGTCAACGTTAAAAAATGCAATCCTAAGAAATTCACCGACAATTACAATACTGCCTAATGCGAATTCTGAGCGCAGCTTCCTGTCGGGGCAAGGCCAACTGTGCTTGAAGTTCTAGATTTCCGCATGGTATCCACTACGCCATAAATCGTAATTTTTGTGAAGCAGGACAGCACCCACTACGCAATGTTCGTCGTTCTGCGGATAAGCGAGGGTACCCGCTACACACCTCTAAGGTATTATGTGCACTTTGTTGATGCTGCATGCGGCTGATGACGATGAAGAAATATGGCTGAGCACTTTGAAGTGCGTGGGAAGCATTAAACTGCACACTCGTTGCGCAGTTAGCACTGTGTGATGATTGGTTGTTATTTTACTCTTCCGCCACGCTGTATTACATAGATTAATACGATTCCTTGCCCGACATGACGCCTGTATAGAGTCTTTTTGCAAATGAGTTTCAAACACAGGCGTTGCTCTGTGGTAGAATAATCGACGGCCGCGCAGAGAGCCCGGGTTCAAGTTCCATTCGATCCTGGGTATCTTCTCTGGTTTTATTTTTTCATGTCTATCGGTTACGCCACCGAAGGCGACGGCGGCGCCCCTCAACGCAGGAACGGGTGCCTAAGCACCGTATTCTAGAACGTGCCGTCACTCAATACTTCACCTTGACTTGAGAAAGTCGATGGAGTGCCGTCTATAGGCAGAACAAGTCACTGTAATCTGCTATATTCCGCGGCAATTCTTGCGAAGCGCGGCGTCATTTTCAGTGGAGAAGTGACAAACTGCTCAACTCGGGCAAGTGAAGGACGAAATTCTAGTCGAGGCTAGTTTGAGAATACGGCGGCAAGAGCTGCGCTCTAAAGCGGTCAACCACATAGAATCGTATCGGGTTGCTCAGCATATCTTGGATTCGTTGAGTGGTCGTTGGCTTGGAGTTTGACTTTGATTCAGTTTGCATGATAGAAAGCATCGCATCAACCATCTTTCTTTAAGAAAGGTGCTTTAATAATGGTGCTTTCGAGGCAAGCAAGTTCACTTTAAGTTTCTTTGCTACGGGGACTCATAGTTCGAGAAATTTCATTAAGTTTCGAAATAAGAGCAGCGTAAGCTTTTACACCGCCAATTGCAGTCTTCTCGTCAATAAATCTCCCAAACACCATCCTGAGAAGGTGTAGCCGTGAAAATGTACATAGGAAGCAACAAGGCGCAAGTACATACGTAGCTTCTAGACATATTATAGCTACAGAAGACTGAGCTCCGGTCACATTCTCCCCTCAAATTCTAATATCGACATCTCTTATATTCTGGCGACTTCGACAGCTTGTGATGTTCTGACACCATAGCTGCCCTTGGTTTCTCAACGCGAAAATTGCCCGTTGTTTAGCTGCGGCAGCATTAAATACGCGAAGTCGGGTGTCTCTTGAGTGCTTGTGTAATCTGTCTGCTCGTCTGTCTGTCCGTTAAATTAGGCTGGCAAAGACCCAAGGAACACAACGCTCTCGGCAGAAGGTAGGCCCGACGCCCGTGGCCGTTCAAAAAATGGCCGGCCCGACGTCGGCAAGTTAGTTCGGGCCGATTTCGGCTTTTGGAAGGGAACGGGCTCTTTGCCGACCATCGGCAGCTGGTCGGCCAACGGCGCCGGGCCGACGTCGCGGACTCGGCAGTGCCTACCTCGGGCCGCACGTGGCCCCAGCGCTTGCCAACGATGGCAAAGCGCGGCCAATGCTTTTTTTGCGATTATTCACCGCTAAATATTCTGAATTTATTTTTTGTGAAAGTATGTAATATTTTGACCTCAAAGAGGGTCATCTTTTTGGAGATAAGCAATATTAAATCTATTTTGGCTTTTTTGTTACGCAAAGTCTGACGCAAACGAAAAGAATTGAAAACATTATCGCTGAATTCTTGCTTCAAATGATGACAAGGAGTAATAACAAAATAATTTTGCACAAATACACTTGTTTGCATTGTTAAAGACCACTAAGCCCAATTGCACTTGAGTGCACACATCGTGGCACTAAACTTGACAAGTAAACTGCTGCTGATGCTCTCTGAAGTATTGGCATCCACCCACACATGCGCTTCGATCAACAAAAAAAGTCGGACACGTACAAGCATAATTTTAGAGATCGCAAGGAATTTTTAACGACAGTAGTCAAAACAAATGTATTTTGGTCGAGGTGCCATGTTTTCTGTTAAGGTGACTCTACATTGATATCGTCTTCCGTTTCTGTCGCCTACTCTTACGACCACCATCTCTGTCGCTCGCGCCAATGAGCGACCTTTTAACTTTTCCTACAGTGGCTAGCGATGCTTCCGGAAAGCTGCTCCGAAAGGACACTGAAACAATAACCGATCTAATGGAACAATTTGTAAACCCACAGTTACGATAAGAGCACAAACAGTTTCCTGACGAGAAAATGACTGCTGCACAAGCATACTAAGACGGAAGCATACTAAAGCGCTACATTTTTAACACATAATACCACTGCTATTTTGCAAAACCCTCGACAAAGATATCTAGTTGTTAATCTAACTGTCACTCTGTCGTTACGAAAACAGACTGCATGCATATATGCGGAAAGTTGTCCACGTAATTAGGATACCTACGCCGCAAGTTACACAATTTTATTAACGATATTCATAAAGTATCTTACTTAACATTTGCTCGGCCTCACCTCAGCTTAGTTTACTTAAATTTTAATGATGCGGTGCATGGGATGTAAGCGTGCCATGTCACATGTAAATTACATGTAGAAGAGAATTAGTTTTGCTGCCTATCAGTGATTATAAAACTTTTCATTTCATTTTATCAACACGAAAGTGTTTTATGCCGGGGTCCACCACGGCTCCACTGACGCATTTCTGTCACGGATATGACGTTGTAAAATATAAAGACTAACATATGGCAAATAAAAAAAAAACTATGAAAAAGTTCCGTTACCGGAGTCGAACTTACGACCTCTCGATCGCCAGCGCGCAGCGCGAAACGACTCCGCCACAGACGGCATGTTTTTCTGCTTTGCTAACGGCGAGCTATTTATGTACACCATTTGCCGTGGCGGTACTCAGACATCGGCGGTACAGCGTGATTTCGTTATCACTAGCGAGATGGCGCGAAGGGCTCGAAGAGCGCGCTTTAAAAGTCGTCCCCCACGCGGATTAGCGCGCGCCTCGACAGGGCCTGGTCGCTCGTGCGGGCGCTTATCTCGTGATCTCGGTGATTTGTACGTCTTGCGCTCTGCCTGCAAGTTTCTGTTGAGAGCACGAAGATCACCTCGCTCACTGCAGCGGCCGCGTTCGCGAAAGGAGTGCGCTGCTCACACAGAAATAAGTTACAACTGTGACAGTTCGCGCTCATCCTGTGTATGTTCGTTCCCCGCGTCCTTTCTGCTTGAGCAGCGCATTGCAAGTTTCGAGCGGCTTGCCGTTCGTCGCTTAACATTACAATTTGATGCTGTAGCATTCATTCCTTCGCGCTTGGGGCGAAAGAATGCTCAACAAACGCTCAACTACGTCTGTGAAGACACGTTCCACTTTCGTGTTATACCGATTCCTATGACAGAGGGATCAGCCATGTTTTTTTTTCAATAGATATTGACAACAGTTTTGAATATTCAAGCAATCGAGTGGCGCGCCCAAGATGTGGACGCCGCCACCGAAAAAGGACAGAGTCGACGATGCGACCTCAGAGTGCTATGCGAGACGTTAGCATGTGTGGCAGGAGAGGAGGGCGTCTCTTGCCCGAAAGTGCAGTGAAGAACAAGCGCACTCGTCGAGAAAGGAAAAAAAAAAAAAACTACGGAAAGAGTGGGCACTGTCATTAAGCCACGCGGCCGAATTAGAGGGCAAGGGGATCGAGGCAGGGCTTCCGCCTCTCGTGATATGCATTGAGCCGCCAAGTGGTCGCTTATGATAGTTCGCAAGCTTCGGTTTGGTTCCGTGCGCGCGCAATTTGAAATTCTGGGTGTCCTACATTGTTTTTTTTTTTAAATGCGAAGCATTTCTTAACGACTTCTGCGATTTCTATCTATCTTAGCGAACTTCTGCGACGATCTAGCTATCTATCTAGCCACCTGCGACTTTGAGCTCTCCTGACCGTTTCGTTAATGGGATGTATAGCAAATTTATATGACATAACATGACCATATTACGAACATAAATCACAGGCCATGACATAAAAATCAGGACAAACATGTCACGAACAGCGCGATTTAAATACCATGGTCTTGGGGCTCTTGCGGTCGTTTCGTTATTTTAATATATGCCAAAATTGGTATGGCGTCACAATAGTGTATGACGAACACAAGTGACAGGTCCTAATGTGCAAATCATGAACCGCATTTTCTGTGCAGGATGATTTACATTACATGGTCTCGAGGCGCTCTTGGCCGTTTTAATGAATGGATACATGCCAAAACTGTATGATGAGACATTTCTGCATGGACAAATATAACGGACGCATGGTAACATGAAAATCGTGACAAACATGTCATATACGATCTGATTTACATTCCGTGCTCATGGTGCCGTCGCGGCCATTTCGCTCGCTTGATGTACACCAAAATTGGTATTGCGCGACGCTACTGCATGATGAACGTAATCAGATATGGAACGTGAAAATTGTGACATGGAAGTCATGTACGACATGATTACATGCCACGCTCGTTGTCCAATCGCTGCCGTTTCGCTTGCGTGTTATGCATCATAACTGGTATTGCGCGACGCGACTGTATGATGAACGTAAGTGAGAGTTGGAAACTTGAACATCATTACATGCAAGTCATGTAGACGTGATTTACATACCACGCTTATGGGGGCCTCGCAGCCATTTCGTTCGCTTAATATACACCAAAATTGGTATTGCGCAACGAGACTGTATGTTGAACGTAAATAGCAGGTGGTAACGTGAAAATCATGACATGCAAGTCATGTACGACATGATTTACATGCCGTGCTTATGGTGCCCTCGCGGCCTTATGTTTGCTTGATGTACACCAAAATTGATACTGCGTGACGAGACGCTATGATGAACGTAAATCAGAGGTGGTAACGTGAAAATAACGACATGCAAGTCATGTGCGACATGATTTACATGCCGCGCTCATGGTGCCCTCGCGGCCATTTCGCTTTCGTGATATGCATCATAATTTTTATTGCACGACGAGACTCTATGATGAACGTAAATCAGAGATGACAACGTGAAAATCATGACATGCAAGTCATGTATGAAATCATTTACATGACGCGCTCAAGGTGCACTCACTGCCGTTTGGATAGCTTGATAAACACCAATATTACTATTGTGCTACGCGAATGTATGACGAACATAAATGAGAGGTGGTAACCTCTCAACAAGCATGCCATGAATAGCATGGCATGCATGCCATGTACGACATGATTTGCATGACACTGTCATTGTGCGCTTCCGGTCCTTTTATTAACTGGATATATATCAATATTGGTAGGACGTCACAGTAGTGCGTGATTAACATAAATGACAGGTCATGCATTGTATATTCTAGAATATACGTTTGATTAACATGGTATATACTGGATTGCACATGCATGCATGCATGTCAAACATGCGATATACGTTAACATGGTATATACTGGATTATACATGCATGCATGCATGTTAAACATGCGATATATAATGAACTAGACTCCATGGCATGAATGACTTCAGTTGTCTCAAAGACATACAAGGGATGTAGCAGCTCTCTGCCGGCTGCTCCGCATTACATCGATTCTTACAGTGCGTGGGATCTGCCGTATTTTTTTATATCGCTAAAGATTTGTATAAATTTTATACGCACACATATATATGTTGAAGAGCCGCATATTTGTTACATAACCAGCTGTTTACGGTTGGGTAACGCTGCCAATGGCAACGTGGGTATTACCAACACCAGAAGCGGTAAGTTGATATGTAGTGGTTATACGTGTCCCCGAGAACGCGTGCACGTTTCACGAACCCGTGTGCATGTGTGCAAGAAGTTCTTGACAGTTCTTGAACAAGGGCACCATCACCGTGATCAGTGAGCACCAGCAGCTGGTCATGACTTCTTATAGGATCCGGTCGTGATCGTGGTAACGAGGGGTCCATGTGTAGTGAAGTATGTCGTATAGTAGAGCTATTGGAATTCGTGGATGCCTCGGTCATTTCGTCGACAAATTGTCTGTCGACAGAGCCGGCGAGATGTCGGAATCTGAAGTCACCCTTCGCGTTGGTGAGGTATAGGCCGTCGAGGATGATAGGCCTGGATAGTGCTACATAGACCAACATCAGTGGATGGTGTTGTCGTATTCGTAGACTACCTGGGCGTATGTAGCCTACGTAGCCTAGTCTACAAAGCGGCTGTCAATCAATCTGGCATCATTCTCGGTCAGCATGAGGCCATCGCTCAGCCTCGTAAGAAATGAAGAGGACACTGCGTCGTTCTGGTGGTAAGAAGTGCAGTTTACGGTGCGGTGGTGTGGATATCATATGTAACTTTCGTTAGTGCATTCCTCCGGCGTCGAGCAATGCCTCAATATAGCTTGCTGAATCATAGGAATACAAATGTAATGTTGATTAGACTTCTATAAAAGCGGAGCCTACACTGGAACTACAGACGTTAATCTCATATGACGCCTGTATCGTAGGAGTACACATCGTAACTGTACCATGTAGTGTTTATTGCTTTATTGTAAAATTACATAGCCAGCACCACAACCACAATTGACGTTGCACCAATATTACGCATGCGTAGGCTGTTTTTCAAACCAGTTTATAGACCTGGCGTGGCTCAGTGGTAGAATACCTGATTGCCACGCAGAATGCTTGGGTTCGATTCCTGCTGGGATCC
This sequence comes from Rhipicephalus sanguineus, assembly GCF_013339695.2. Classification (NCBI taxonomy): domain Eukaryota; kingdom Metazoa; phylum Arthropoda; class Arachnida; order Ixodida; family Ixodidae; genus Rhipicephalus; species Rhipicephalus sanguineus. The sequence goes on from NC_051179.1 coordinate 67,109,383, forward strand.
TAATTTTCATTCTTTCCATTCGTTGAGTCGACGCTGACGATGTTGGTTTTCCTTAACGCTCTAGCATTTAAGTTGCCAATGTCTGTTCTCGCCGTTCCTGGGTAGATATAAACTGTCAATCACCTGTGGCGCATACCCGTACACCGCGGCCCGTGGTAAACGGGTATGTGCCACACGTGTCTAGTGGAAAGGGTTTGACGACGTACGCGACAAGATTTTAACGTTATTCATGTCACGACCCGGCAATCATATTCGTCAAATCCTCTTGCCCTACCATGCAAACTTTGGTCTACACCAAGTTAAGGAGGCCATCATGAGAGCACCCAGACGTAGGCGGCTAGATAGATAGATAGATAGATAGATACGTAGATAGAAACGCTCAAAGTGCCAGAGGTTCGCTAAGAAATGCTTCGCATTTAATAATTATGAGCCATATTAAAGTTGTTAGGGAGGGGATTCGAGAAACATTGCTATACGAAATGATCTGTTTTTCTCATGAGCGTCCCAACGAGCCGTTTCAGTCAATTTTTGATAGGCACCAAATATTTTTACTGTCTTACATTAACAAGTTCAAGATGCTTCATGATTAATTGTCATAGCTATTAAGGGTGCCGCCTGTATTGTGTTTCAATACTTATTCACCATGAATGTTTGATACAGAACGACTTTTCTATTGTATTTATATATATTTGATTTGTTTTCCTTTTTAGGCCTACCTAATTTTTTTACTATTACTAATCGCCAGTTAATCAGACATATAGGTGGCAATACCTTGAATAGCAGCGCTGTGCTGCGACGATTTGTGCAACTTGCCACGCGCTCTCATTTCTTTATTTTGGTGGGATCGGGTTTAAACTGCAAAATCATTATTAGCAGCGCTCAGCTCAAGACACGTCGCGATGTTTCGGAAGCTTCGCAGTTGTTTCGGGTTGTTCTGTCAAGATTACGCGCGAATCCCAGCCGCGGCGGCCACATTTCGATGGAGGCGGAATGCTCGATGCTCGTGTACTTAGATTTAGGAGCACGTTAAAGAACCCCAGGTGGTCGAAATTTCTGGAGCCCTCCACCACGGTGTCCATCATAATCATGTCGTGGTTTTGGGATGTAAAACTGCAACAATTATTACTAAAATTATGCGCAGGACGCGAGCACTGTAGTTCATTCGGGAGCTTACGCGAGCACCATCGGTAACGATGGAAGGTTCGATCGCAGATGTGACCACGCGTTCCGTCTATGATTAGAATACCGAAGGCCAACGACATTTATTGCCGCTATCAGTGTACAGAATGCTTTGCTTGTATTATGAGTTACTCAGTTTTCTGGGCACAAGTTTGCCAGTGAGCAGTTTAGTCTCTACCAGAGTGACTGCCGCCTTCTTTATCCTTACCACCACGTGACAATACAATAGGTACTAGGCATTTCTGGGGTGAACATATTCTCTCGTTGAAGAAAAATTGTTGAAAGATTGCACGTTAGTGAATATATTGATAACGAACCCTTTACTCCAGCAGATAAGTAGAACATGAAAAGTCATTGCAGTTTTATGAGCTCTACGCATACACAGTGCGTCACGAAAAATATCGCCAGCAACGTTGTTGCTACTGTACACCGGTGGTTCGGTATTGCGTGAACGGTCTTTTACAGACAAGGTAAAACTACACACCGGCATTTGCGCCATCGTGCGAAGGCTTCGTATTGAAGTTCTTGTGATTAGATCGCAACCGGCTAGCTGGTCGGCAAGCTGAGCAGCGACTCCCATCAATTACAAAAATGACAAGCAAGAGCCGTTATCAGTGAAGAGCTGTCCTGTTAAGCAGCCAAAACAAACCCCAATAAGTTCTGTCGGAAGTAAACTAATGCACTTGGAGCAAGAAGGACAATACTTTTGAAATACTAACACACATTTCACTAAAATTAAACAAAATTGGTCACATTAAAGAAATTTTCAAGCAAACCTTTTCGTGCATAGGCGTTCGCTACTACATTAGGGGGTCTATAATAACAAATTTGCGAATGTATCGAAGTATCTTAAGATACAATTACCAAGTATCGTATCGGATACAATTATTGCTGTAGTATCTTGTATCTGTATCTCCAATACTTCTTGCCTGTGTATCTTGTATCGTATCGCGATACAATTTCAAAGTATCTTTGCCCAGCCCTGCACTCCAACTTGTTGCTATCGCATTCATTGCTTCGCCGTTGCGGCGAAACTGTGACTTTTTTTTCCTCCACACATGAATGCATCGAGACACGCCGTAACGGTGGTGCCACGTGCATGCTTTCTTCTTAAAGTACACGCAAAAAGAAGTATAACGCCGAACATTTACTTACCTAAAATTGTGGGGCCCTTAAACCAAACGGCAGGTCAAGCCAGTGCCCACAGCTTGCACGTAGGACGCTCTTGCGGTGCACACACTCTCAGACTCAACTCTGTGCGTGGAGCGCGAGGAGATCGCGGGCATCAAGGCACCCTACCAGGAAACGAAACACAAAGGTCCCATCGCGTCACAGCCTTGTGGCGTACGCGACCCAGCAATGCCACATTCCCTCCCTTGGTTGCATCCCCTAGTGGAGATCTGTTTATTAGCGCCTGTGGTTTCTTCTTCAGTGCGCTATGGCGCTCTTCGCGGCACGCACACACTCAAAGGAATGGGTACAAGGAAACTATGCTTGTAACCACCGGAAACGGTATAGAGTGGAGCCGCGCCTTGGTGAAAGCTAAGGTGCAAAGAAGAGTTACGGCTTATGGTTGTGTGCTCCTTTTGCGCTTCTGCCACAATGTGTAGGGAAGCGGCTGCTGCTCCTTGTGTCGGTGGTGTCTAATCCATCATTCCTGAGGCTGGGGTGAAACTGATTGCTTGGTGCTGTTTTGCAGCCCCCGTCTAAGATGGTTACTGTGCCTTGGATGTGCAGTGTCACCATATGTTTCTCACCTTTTGGGAGTTTGTCAAAATATTAAGATAACGCTAATGCGTTTCCTGCAATGCTCTTGACGCATGAAAAGCATGGCATAGTGTCAAAGAATATACTTGTGCACTACACATTCGTTTGGTATATGAAGTCTGCATCTTCTGAGCAACGGAGGGCGTGCTCTGTCCTCTATGCGCGGGAACTTCATTACCACGTTGCCAGTAGTAGATCATAGGCCAAGACGAAAGAATAGGCATGTATACTGTCCGGGCGGCAAGAAAGGCGCTGGCCCCCCAAACTGAACATTTCGTCCCGGTATTCTTTCTTTGAAATTGTGCTGAGACGTATTCGCGGCGAAAAAAAAACATGACAACACTTTTGAGCTCGCCATGCGTTTATCATTTGTTAAAGGAACCAATGATTTTACACGTGACTCCATGTGATCCATGGTGCAGTTTAAACCAGAGAGACCTTTACTTTTTCAACAACGTGATCGCATGCCCGCGTCCTTGCGAACTGCAGTGAAGGCGTAGAGGCGAAACTATGGCGGCCGCGAAGCGAAAACGAAAAGACAGAAAGAAACGGTAGTCCGTAAGCGCGCTCGGCCACTAAGGCTGGCCCGATGTACACACGATCTCTCTGTCCGGCCAAAAACCGCTTCCTCGGCGCTACACCGACCTGCTACCTCGTGCCAGCGTCAGCGGCCAAGCGAGTGCCGGTGCAGCGAGTCATATCTCAACTGAAATTGGCCGACGGCCGATGACTGGTAAACAACTGGGCAGCTCTCGGCAACCGGTATTGTCGGCTGACCAATGGCGGCCCAAAGTGGGGCCCTGATCAGCAACCAATTACGCTGGTTATTAGTTGGCCGAAGACGTTCAGCCATCGGTCGGCAAATGATAGGGAAAGATTCGGCACCCATTGCTCGGGTGATGGTCCTCCATAGGGCCATGCTTTGCTACTTACCACGTTGGTCAGGCACTATGAGCCAGCGAGGAGCCGACATTGCATTATATCTGTGGAAGGTCACCATTGTTCAAATAGCCGCCGACACGGATTAACCGATGGGTGTCCAAGAATGGGTCAACTTCGAAACCGAGCTTGTTTAATGAACCGGCTCTCCTCTCTGGATGCATCGTAGCTCTTCTGAGAATACGTCCTGCTGCACAGCGTGAATGATGATGAGCTTGGCTCTAGAGAGCACCTCGATCAAATCCATTTCTTGCTGACAGGAACTGTCTGCGCGACGGGCCACTCGGATTATGCCAGCCACAGCCCGTGCGAGTGAGTTCCAGCTTGAAAACCTGATGAATCGCTCGGCTCCGAGTTTCTGTCGCTGGTTCGCTTCCGTCACGAAGGCGTGGACTTATGGGCGTATTTCTTCATCCTGATGAGGGTTTACGAGCGTGAATCACGATGATGGCACTCCCCGTTGAGGTTGGGAGAGAAAGTCAGGTGCTGACAAGCAGTTCGTCCTCGCGAGCAAGGACCGCTGCACGCAACTCCAGCTGTGGGATTGTGTTCTCTCATTGTGGCGCAAGCTTCGCCTTCCCCATGACTAATCTGACATATGTGTTTCCTTGCCTGACGGTTACGCGTAGGTACGCTACAGCGGCGATAGCACCTGTGGACGCGCCTGAGAACACGTGAATTTCTCTGGTTGCGGCTTCAGCAGTTGAGTGTGGTCAGGGCTGGGCAGTATCGCGATACAAGAGTATCGCGATAGTATTTCAGAGATACTTTTGAGTATCTGTAGTTCTCTATCGAGATACATTTGAAAAATGTATTTGTATCTCAGCAGTGAAATACTTTTACGATGTATCGCTTGTATCGCGATACAATGCAGGACACGGGTATCTCGTTACACTTTCTTTTTGTGGGAAATGAGTTGACGCGTGTTTCCAATGGCGTATGACGTTTTTTTCTTCATTTGTTTTTGTGCCAAGACAAGCAAAGGCGCGCCGCCTGTCGCCGACAGAAAGGGCAGCGATGGTTTCCCCTCAAGCACAGAATTGCCCATGTGGTAAAGCGCGCGACGCCGCAGACGACAGAATCGCGGAGGCAGTGTTGTCGGCCTCTGCCGACGAAAGTCGATGTCTCTCAAGGCCGGTGTAGCTCACCCAGATTTTTTCGGGTGGCAAACCATTACTTCGTGACCACCCGCGCGGATACCGCCTTGGAACAGAGGCTTTGCAATGCTTCGCGGGCTTTCAGTTCTCAAACCGGCGGCACTTCTAAAAGCAGTTCCCATAGTCCCGGTGGAAGTGACTAAAAGATGGCTATCTTTGTCGCGCTTTCAGCCACCTTTCCAGTGTGTCATGGTGCATTCCTAGTTGATCTCAAGCGTGAAACGGTCTTTTGTGGTACCAGGCTCCGCCACCGCCGGAGACGACTTCGCCTGTTGCGGCTTGCTGAAATGGGTGCTGGTAGCGTCAGTGGTGGTCACACCTTTATTGAAGAGTGACCCTTTCGGCCCAGGCGACGAGTGCTTTCTGTAGTTTCTGATGGGGCGCTCTGCGCAGCTGTCCCGGATTCCACGTCTGTTTAGAGAGCTTGCAGGAGCGACTTGGGAGGGCTTACACCCTCTTGCCCGCCATGAACGTGATTTTAGGAAGCCAATTTTTGGATTGTGCAGTTTCGACATATTGGGCTCCATTGCGCGTATGTAATTATGACCGGCCTATATGGGCAGCAGAATTCTCAGTCGTCTGACCCGGCGCCGACCGGGCCAGACGGCTGAGGATTTCGAAGATGAGGACCGACTTGGGCTTCTGAGCGGTCGGAACAACCCACGTGAGGGAGGAAGCGTTTCGGTATCTAGATGGCACGAGAAGAGATGTCGCCGCGCTCCAGGGCTATCTGGCTATGACATCGGTATTTATTCACTCTAACACAAATCTGTGCCCGTCTGCAGGGCTAGATAGACTTTTTTTTATTTCGCGAGTCTTGTGCTGAGGCCGAATCGACGCTGTCTAGAGACAGCCTGCTTCAGAAGCTCACACAGCAACCTGCTCAGCAAAGCCGATCTTATGTGCAAAGTAAATGTATACTTTTTCTCAATTCACTGGTGTTCATTAGTGATTCGAGTGATTTGCTTAAACTATGCTATTTCTAGCATAGCTGATTTAGTTGTCACCAAGCATGTCGATGTCAGTGCCCAATGCTTGTTAGTGTTGCTGTGAAATAGTGTACTTTTTTATTGCGATTGATATGTGTAATTATATCATTATTACTATCATTATTACTAATTATGTACTTTGTAAGCCCCCCCCCCCCCCCTCTGTGATGTCTTAATGGCGCTGAGGATATTGTAATAAACAAATAAGCTAAAAGGTTCAATGCACTGCAACTTTATTTACACCATTATGCTGCACTTATAAATGTCCTTGCGGAATACGAGCATCTTTGAAATAAAAAAAGAAGTATTCTAGTATCTGTATTGCGGTATCTGTATTCCGGAATACTTTTTTCGTCATATTGCAAAAGTATCTCCGAAATATCCCGTTACGCTAAAGGCAAATGTATCTCAGTATCTGTATTTTACGCTTCCGGTCCATGTATTTCGATATCTGTATTCCGGAATAATTTTCCGAGTATCTCTGCCCAGCCCTGAGTGTGGTACACAAGTTCTCCGCACTTGAAGGTGGTAAAGTGCCTGGAGAGAATTCTTCCACTCAACCCAACTCTGTTCCCTTTCGTCCGAAAGCGATGTGTCCCAGTCATAACATTTCATAACAAGGGCACGGAGCATGTCCTTCCCTTTAATAGTTATAGGCGCAACGAACCTAGCGGGTAGAAAATACTTGACGGACGAAACACCCCTCGCCACATATGTCTTATTTTGAAGAGGAGCTCTGAACACGAATGTGTCATTGCCTACATCCGAATACAGACCAAGGCTTCTCTGCATAGGCAATGCGTCTTTGTTGAAGTCGAGGTTCTTCAGTCCCTGCGCACGGTCCTGTGGAGAAAAGGCATTCAGCACGTTCGCCTTGTTCAAGGCGATTTTGTGCAGTCTTATGTTAGATGTTGCAAGCATTTTCTGCGTTATTTGCAGCAGACTGATGGCGTCTTTCTCGCACGGAAGGGACTTGAGAGCAACATCAACGTAGAAATCTCGCTCAACGAACCTCTTGGCGTCTTCCCGAAATTGCTAGGCTGCCTCTCTAGCAGTCCTCCGAAGCTCATATGTTGCAAAAGCGGGCGAAGGACTGTTGCCGAAAACGTGGACCTTCATTCGGCACTCCATGATTTCCCGAGAAATATCGTTGTCTTTAAACCAGAGGAATCTAGTTCTGATGGTCTTCGCGAACCACAAAATTGTAGAATATATGCTCAATGTCGGCTGTTATCGCCACTGGTTCTTACCGGAAGCGTATCAGTATTGCCACAAGGTTGTTCATGGCGTCATTTCATGGCGCCAAGCTGCCCGTGGCAGCCATATTTCGATAAGAACTAATTGAAAAAAATTACACTATCTCCCGCTAAAGGGGACCATGAGGCGATGCGAAGCCGGGGTACTTGCACGATCGCGTTCCGTTGGTGTTCATTGGGCATGCTACCGACCTCGCGTCGTGGAACGCGAAGAGGGACGCTACGCGCGTCGTATCTTCCATCTAGCCTGGCCGTTAATTCTCACAGGGCGAGCGGGGAACGCGGTCGACAGGCGGGCGAGAGGGGGTAGCGTAGGAGAGGAGAGAGAAGGGGAGGGGACGCGCATGCGCTCAAGCTCATCGCGGCGTTGTGCAGGACAGAATTTCGGCATGTCTAGCCTGCGTTTCAGAGGAAGAATGAAAAGGAGGAGGGGAGAGGGTAAGTGGAGAGGGGAAGGGGAGAGGGGTAGATGACAGGGGGAATGGTGAGGGTGAGTGGAAGAGGAGGTGTGTGGAGAGGGTATGCGCATGCGCAGTAAGGTTGGTCACGCCGCACACCACCACCGGATTGAGCTCGACCTTAAGATACTTCGCAGCTAACAGTAAAAACTATTATGACGTGGCAGTCGTAACGAGGTTTATTTGGTCGTGACCTCGAGACTGAACAAGCGCCACGGCCACGATGATCAAGAACACACACCCGAAGACGATGATGATGAAAAGCAAACGCGTGATGATGAGTATAATAACGCAGAGATGAGGAAGAAGTGCATAATAGATGCCTACACTATCTTTAACTTCGTTTTTTTTTAATCTCATTCCTAGCGTCCTCAAACTTATCCAGTTCTAATTTTAGGTAACGCAAGGAGCAAACGAGCAACACTTAAGTGGTACACCAAAGGAAATTCGGTTATTATGCAACCACAATATCCTGTTCGTACCCAAACATAATGGTTCCCGCTAGCTCAAAAAGAAACTCGGAAAGCACCATGCTGCTCCAATATTCCGCCGGTACGGCAGCGCAAAAAACTAAACAAACAAACAAATAAAAAACACGATTCTCTTGATGCATCGCGGGTGCGTCTATAACGGCCGGACATTTGGCATGGTACGTCTAGAAAAACTGCCAATTCATTGCCAGTCGTGGCCGTCGAGACAACGCTGACACACCCCGCTCTCTATTCTGAGCACTGATGTGAAGCGACAATCTCGGGGCGTGTGTACCGTTTCTTTTGATTCTCTTTTATTTAGTGCCGCATCACTGCATACGTCTTGGCGAGACTTTTGAATTCTTTAAGGTCGGTACGCCACGCGGTGTCGTTCACGCGAACTAGGCCGCTGGTGTCCACAAAAGCTGCATTTGTTAACAAAACAAACAAACAATTTGGGACTTAAATAGACTCCGGGTCGCTATCGAAAGGTCTGCTGGCCGCGTGCTTGAGACCGCTACTTTATATGGTAAACCACTGATGTGCACTAACATATGAACCACAGGGAGCCTCTGCTAAAGGAATGTGGCTGAACTAGTTGTGTCCTTAAGCTTTGCTTCAACACTGGCTCATTCTGAATAATGATTGAAAATAAGTAATCACAAGATGCGTCATGTTATTTGTTAGAACATGTTCTCGCTTTATTTCTGGCCTTTGGACTTTAATGGGCTTTATTAGCCTTTGGGCTTACGAGGAAAGCAACTCCCGCTTCCACCGATGCGGCCAAGGCTCCAACCACGAGTCACGCACTGGCACCCTGCAAGACAGCCAAATTCTTTACCTCCCATGGTGATGCCACACTGCAAAATAAAGTAAAAGGCCCACGTTGCACACCATTGACTTGAAATCTGAAAGGCATGCGACCTCATTGGAGGTGACAGTGACAATAACGGCCAGTACCACTGCATTCCTGTTATGCCCCCTTGGCTTTGCATGGCATTCTGAGCACTTATGGAACTTACAAATTGTGGCACACTCCCCGTAGCTCAACGCTGACTCTTCTGAAAATCTTACGTCACCTATTTAATCAAACTCAAATACCTAGTTCAGTAGGCGTAAAGCAGTCAACAAACAGCTGCGACGACAAGAGCTGCGCAATAAGCCTGCAAATTCTATCAGGCCCTTCATTTCAACATTCTCATATTGTATAATGCCGGTTACTTAAGAGACACGCAACGAGTCAATAGCTTGTAAAACAGCTATAAAATGCGCCGAGTTGCTGCGTTGTATGCTATAATCCTGAGATACCGCTCCAGATTACTCATACGGACTTGTGCTATTCTAATTTAGGAGCTACTTTGTTTCGCGAATGTGACCATTTGTATTTCTGTCGCGCACGCCTTTGAGAAATCGTCGGTTCGACAGAGAAATGCTCACTTTCTTTAACAGCCTGGTCTGAAAAAATGTTGCAGTGGCTTAGCTCGGCTATGCCAGGATAACGTAGCGTTAGCAAAGGTACAGCTGATTGTTCTTAGCTTTCCTGAATGCCTAGGATTAGCTTGATTATCATGCTTACTGCTGCTCCAATGAGACACACATGGTATACATATTATGTGGCACATGTATATTTATTTTCCCAGGCAACTACTTCGGGATCCGATGCGTTAAGCTTCTCCGCTCTTCGGCGCCCTTGAGCAGCAGTTGCGCTCTCCTTCTCCATGGCTAAACCACACTGGCAAATGCCAGTCAGAGGCGCTATCAAGCGGCTCCAGCGCAGTGTCAGACGGCGACTGCACAGCGAAGGCGAATAACTGCGCCCGCTCCGGAGCCACGGCTACGACGTCACTCTTCTGGAAAGCGCAGACCGGCGGCAGCGAGTCGCGCGCGGCAGCGGCGGAGTGCACGGGAGGTGCCGCCTCCGATGCGCCAGCTGTGTGACATCACTGATTCTCGCGCATGCGAAGCACGGCTCTTGAGCCACGCGAAACTGGCTCGGCTAGGCCAGTGTAGCTAACGCTACGAAACTGAAAACTTGCGTGATTGCTAAATGCATATATAGAGGACCACGTCCGTCACTGCGCGACGAAAGTGTAATTATTTACTGATATTTCGTCGAATACATTTTTTCACGTTGTGCCACAATGCAAAGGTTTGAGAAGCTTTCTTTTCGACGATCATATTAGCAAGCGCTGCTCTGCCGGCCACTCAAGGTCGTTTGCGGAGATGCAAGAAAGGAGACGGGGCTAGAGCTGCGGTGATCTGATAACAAGCTTATCGCCCTGCTAGTGGGCGTTCTGCGCATATTAAGGCAAAAGCCGTTAATGTCTCATACTCGCGGCGTCAGTCCGTCCGTGCCCTGGAACGGTGCCACCTGCGGCCTCTCCCCCTCACACTCTCTCAGCAATCAAGTGATGGCATGGCGGCGCATAGCAACAGTTGCGCGTTGCTCCTTACAATGCGCGTTGCACAGCTGTTGCGCAACGCGGCGGCGGCTCGTCCAGCGGTAGCGTCCGTCGGCGGCGTCCGTCCGTGCCCCCTCCACTCCCTCAGCAATCACTTGATGGCACGGCGGCGCGCGCGCCAACGCTCCTTCGCCAGACGTCTCGTTGCAGCAGTCGGGTTAGTCGGATGGCTCCAATACGGCACGGTGATGATTCCACGGCAAACCGTTCGGAGAAGCGCCCCACGAATGTGGATTTCCCCGATACCACGGCATAGTCAGTCGAATGGTCACAGGCTTTCGCCGAACACATTTTGGAATTCACAAAGGGTGCTTCAATTTTTTTCCTCACTACATCCGCAGACCTAAGTGAGCTTAGTTACTACACTTGCTTTAGTTTAAACCGGATTTAAAGCAATAATAACGCGTGGTTTTTACTTTACAATATAGCTTCCAGCGTTGTGTCGCGCTTTTGCATATTCAACGCACTTATTGCAAGGCTGACCTGAAGCATGCTTACTATTCAATAGCACCCTGTTACTCCATGACTTTCCTAGTAAAATAAAAGACTGCGTTTCGCAAGATGTGCGAGACTCAAAACGTTTGGACTATTACGGCTAGTCGATCTGAATAATTGGCCGGCTGGCCATACACAAAATAAAAAAAGGGTGTTCGCTTTCTCAAAGGCCGCCACAGGTGCCGACAACAGGGTTCTGGAGCGCTCGTGGCCCCGCCCGGGACATTTTCCGAAAGGCCATGTCACCCTTACAGATGACAATATATTTTCAAGACATTCAAAGAGTGTTCGTTGTTGTAAAGGAATGAAGGCGCGTTACAACGATATGTCTTCTCTATGCGAATAGAATAACTTACGTCCTGGCCACAAGTACCTTCAGAAGAGAATGGAATCCTGCAAAAGAAAAGCCAGAAATGAGCTCCCACTGTTAACAAGATCAAGAATTCGCCACAGTGGCACTCGTATTTGATGTTTTACTGTGTAGATGTCCTAAATTATAACTCATACTTAACCCACATGTGATACACAGGTTGCCTGGTGAGAGCACGAATTCTTTCTTTAATGGAACAGAAAGCTTGCCGGATCCGGAGATCTAAAGATTTAGTGGTGACGCGAAAAATGCCGACATACATTTCTTATCTCAATTTTTCCATCTCCCTCCCCGACAAAGTTCTATATGCAACAGATGCTGGACTGACGCACCCTCTGTCGTCAGAGTCGCTAGCGCAGAGAGAAAAACGCGCGCAACACGCTCTCCGACGAAGCTCGCCGGTTCAAGGCAATTCGGCGCCGATTCGCCGTTTGCGCTTTACGCCCAAGTGGGTGTGTTTCTTGTGCATTCTCGCCGGCTGTATATTTTTCAGCAAATTAACGGGAAAAAATGGTGTCGCATAGAGGAAAGTTGCATTAGTGAGACATCTTGTGGAACGCGAAATCTATAATTTTCGGTAACGTGAACTCGATGAACCTTAGGCACAAAATTTAAGGCGAAAGCTCTAGATGCCTCATCAAACGCAAAAATTGACCGTCGGCGTCGGCGTCCCACGTCGGCGGCTTCAACATGGGTGAGGCAAAACATCATCATCCCAGGATGACGTCACCACATGACGTTATCATGATGCCACAGATCGCCAAAATTTGTGACGTCATCACATGACACCGTCGCTTTGCATTACCTCTGTGATTGGTGGCCTGATGACGAAAGCAGTGCACAACCACGTTAGGTGAAGAGATATTTTGCACAGGGGTGGGGTAGGATGCACATCTACCGAAGAAAAAGAAGATGGCTTTCGCCTTGGAGTCATCTTAGTCTAATGCATAAGGGACACTGAGAGTTTTTTCAAAGATTGATGGGACTTACGGTCCGAGAAGTTCTTCTCGCAAACGTAGTCACGAAGAGTGAGCTTTCGATCTTTCCTTGGTATGGCACGAGCCCCAGCTTCCAACCACACCAGACCACTAGGAACTTCGATGGTTGCCTACCCACTCCTTGCAAGATGCCTACCCACTGTTGCAGTTCAGCACGACACATTTCCGTCCTATCCTAAAGGAGCAATACTTCTTTCTACGTGTCTTTGTTGCGGCGTGAAAAGCGCGCAGAGTTCGAGAATTCACCTTCGCCAGCACAACGCTGAAGCCACTTAGCGTGCTAAGGAGACAGAAAGCCTGCAAATCACGAAGGAATGCGCGACAGCTTGCCCGAGGGAATTGGAAACTTTCCCTCCCGATGCCAAGGCCATCTACGCAAGCGTGCGCACAATATGCGAGCGAGGGACCTATACATGCGGCAGACGTCGTCTGCTCAGGGGCCACAACCAGCAGCTCGTTTCAAGCGCTGTACGACATATAGTTTTTTGCAGTATCTATTAGTACCACAGCCAAAATATCTGTCACGTCTATCAATTGATTTCACAGACAGATATATGTAAAATTTTACAATGTACGAGGCGGGTTCACGATTGTTATACGTTGCGTCCATAGAAGAGCATGTAAACGATGGCAAGTAATGGCAACACGCCGGAAGCGTCATCTGTCGTGCTGCTGCGAAAACCGCATTTCCTCCGTGACGCTGTTGCGCCGCCCTCGCGCGCTCAGGCGGCCGAGCAGTTTCTCCACCTAGGAGTTTCTGCTCCTAAAATACTTCTTTCTCCGTGTGTGAGTGGTAGGTGAGCGCGATAGTGGTTCGTGTGCTCCTTTTGGCTGCAGATGCCCGGACGCCGCGTGCACGCGCCACGCTCGACATGTGTCAAGAAAGCATCGCCCTTTCCCAGCGTCAAATATTTTTTTTCTTCGTAATAAGCATAAAAGAAAGCGAGGATGACAAACAATATATCAACTGTAACATTAAGTGCGAGTTATGTTGCGCCGAAACAACAGCAAAATACGGACCGGAATCCAAACGAATCATTTTGGCAGTACCAAGGCTTGTGGCTAGGCGAGTCGTCGTGCCGGTATCTGTGACTTTCAAGCACAAGAATAAAACTCCTATTCATATCCCGAAAACAATATTCGATTCTGCGAATGCAGGGGGCTTTTTTTTCAGGAGGGTAGATTGCGCATGCGTGGCAGCAGTAACAAGGCGCGGGCCATGATTTTTGGGAGTGACAGAGAGGCGACAAGAGCGAACAGAGCGGCACTTGGTGCCGCAGGTTTGCCAAATATGCCGCAAAATAGCAGGCCCCCGATATTATCGACCCATGCGCGGCGGACAACTTCGGAGGCCACGGACTCCCAGTTTCTATTTAGACGACCTCCACTGGAGGAGCTGTTCTGACCTGGAAAAGGTCCACTTAGAGTCTTTCCCCTCCACGAGACACATGTGACACGTTCTGGCCGTTTCTCAGTTCCTTTAAATTACCCGAGAGCTTTTGCAAAGGACTAAGAGCCAGCGTAAAACGTCAGCCGTTTTCCGATGCGATGGGGACATGACCCTGAATATGGCTAGAATGCCGATATACTCGCAAGAGTTAGTGCGTGTCATGGGGTTATTGTCCAGTATGTAATAAAAACTGGGCAACGCTTTTTTGAGGCCTAACGTGATTACTTTGAGTATGTCGGTGTTTAGGATGATTTGCCAAGGAAAGTACCTATGAGTTTTGAGGTGAACTTCACGTTGAAGAACGACGTTGTCGGAGGGCGAGCAGTTTCACAATAAATTACGTGGTTGTCTGCAAGCAAGAGTATGGAATATGTGATTCAGAACATCTGTATTATCTAAATGCGGACAAAATTGTCGAATAACTTTAGTTATCATCGGTATTTGTCCTTGGAAGTGACCGGTTATCTTGAAAGTTATAATCTCAGTAAAATTTGTTGGGCTAGTTGGCGCATGCTTCACAGAATAAAAACGCGCAGTAAACCAAGGAAAAGACAGATGAAAGGAAATGACGTATTTCCTTTCGCATGTCTTTTTTTGGTGTAGGCTGCGGTCGCCGATGGGAGCGGACGCGTCTCACATCGGCCCCATCGATTCATGAATGTTTCAGCAGGTTTTTCGAACCCTACACTTGAAAGCGGCACGTCATCGGACAGAGCAACTCAGCGCGAACCCAAGGATACCAATCGTTTGGGTGAACGTGAGCTTTACGAGTTTTTAAGGCACGAAAACCGCACGAGTTACGAGTGAGTGGAGAAACATCTGGCGTCTTTCGTTAAGCAGCTGGCGTCTTTTCGTTTTGCTTTAGAAACATCTGGCGTCTTTTCGTTTTGCTTTTAGAAAACATCTGGCGTCTTTCGTTGGTTTATTTCATCAATCAACGGCGCTTTGAACATAATTTTTATTGTTTAATCACGCACAGGAGAAATCTCACCAGGCACTACCTTGGAGGTAAACAATGGCTGCTAATGGGAATGAGAGACAGAAGAAGTCGGCTTTTAGCTAGCACTTACACTTCTACTTCTACTAACGTTTCCTACTGGAACATGCCAATGGCTGCTAATGGGGAATGAGAGACAGAAACATTCGGCAGAAGAAACGCGCACGCTGCAAATTTTTTATTGTTCGACAACGCACAGGAGAAATCTCCCACCGGCACCACCTTGGAGGTCAAGATCTGGTACTAGCGTTAAGACTGGTTACGCACTACGACGGGGACGAACGGGTGCCGCTTTAAGGAGCTTCGCCCCTAAAAAATCACCACCATATCCACGAAGTGAATCATGTTAGAGGAGCTTGCTTGGAGATGATCGGGTAACCCGCGAATCCTCCATGGACATTCCTCTACCATCATATATAGACGTATAAAGACGTTTATTAGCGGGCACTCGGCGACGATACACGACTGCGACAGTCAAGGCGGGGTGCCGACTCTGAGCGCGAGGAGCGCGCTGTCCGAGAAGAGCGGAAGAGGACGACCCACTAGTAAGCGCTCGAGAGGGTGACCCATTACAGGCTTCCAACGCTTCGCTACAATTACCCCGGGTACGAAAAGGGAGCCGCCTGTTGACCTGACTGCTTGTCATTATGAGCGGGTCATGGTAGGATCTCAGGCGCTCCACGTTGACAATCTCGCGCCCTCGACGGCGCATGTCCGAAGATGGTTCAAGGGGTTCGATCACGTAGTTGACTGGGGACGTGCGTTCGATGACACGGTAAGGGCCGTCGTATTTCGGCAGTAGTTTTGGCAGTAGAGGCCAGTAGAGGCCAGGTGCATTTCGGCAGTAGAGGCCAGGTGCAGTGGTAGGGACCGAGAGCCATACGAGTGCTCCAGGGAGGAACGTGGGCGCAGAAGTGGTGGTGTCACCGCGAATGCTCTTCTGCCGCTCTTGGTCATGCGTAGTAGATGTCTTGGCAAGCTCCCGACACTCCTCAGCAAGTCTTGCTGTGGCAGAAATAGGCGCACACTAAGACGGGTCCGGCTTGTACGGAAGGATTGTGTCGATTGTGTGCGACGGGTGCCTGCCGTACAATAAGAAAAAGGGCGAGAAACCAGTAGTGCTCTGCTGGGCGGTATTATAGGCGTAGGTGACGAAAGGGAGAATGGCATCCCAATTTGTGTGATCGGCGGCGACGTACATCGAGAGAATGTCGCCGAGCGTGCGGTTAAAGCATTCGGTGAGGCCATTCGTCCGCGGGTGGTAAGCAATAGTTTTCCGGTGAACAACGTTGCACTCTTTGAGAATGGCTTTGACGACTTCGGACAAAAAACACGACCTCGATCGCTGAGCAGCTCCTGGGGTGGACCGTGGCGCAGCATGAATCGGTGCAGCAGGAAGGAGGCGACATCGCGTGCTGTAGCCGCTGGGAGGGCGGCAGTTTCGGCGTATCGCGTAACGTGGTCAACAGCGGCGATGGCCCAGCGGTTACCAGCCGACGTTAGATGAAGTGGTCCATACAAATCGATGCCAACGCGCCCAAACGGCCGGTCAGGGCAAGGTAGAGGTTGCAGGCCTGCCCGCGACAGGTGCGTTGAAGTTTTGCGGCGCTGACAATCGATGCAGGAGCGAACGAACTTCTGCACGTAGCGGTACATTCCTCGCCAAAAGTACCGTTGGCGAATGCGGTGGTAGGTTTTCGATACCCCAGAGTGTGCACACTGCGGATCAGAGTGGAACGACTCGCATATGTCAGAACGCAGACTGCGGGGTATTACGAGTAGCCACTGGCGGCCGTCGCCGTAATTGCGTCGGTGGAGGAGGTCGTCGCGAACGGCCAAATGGTGCGCTTGACGACGCAACGCGAGAGTGGATGGTGTCGCCGATGGATCAGTCAGCAAGGCTATCAGTGAGGCAATCCAGTGGTCCTTTAGCTGTTCAGTGGCGATGGTGTGAATGTCGATAGACGAAACGGCATTATGAGACACTGAGCTGGAAGTATTATCGTCAGGCAAGGGGGAGCGCGAGAGTGCGTCGGCGTCAGCATACTGGCGTCCGTTGCGGTACAGATCGCGGATATCGTAGTCCTGTAGGCGAAGTGCCCAGCGGGCGAGGCGGCCTGAGGGATCCTTCAATGACGACAACCAGCATAGCGCATGATGGTCGGTAATGACATCAAATGGGCGACCATACAAATAAGGTCGGAATTTCGTAAGGGCCCAGATGATCGCCAGGCATTCCTTTTCGGTGACGGTGTAATTGGTCTCTGCTTTAGTAAGCGTATGACTTGCATATGCCACGACATATTCAGGGAACCCTGGTTTGCGCTGCGCAAGGAGAGCGCCAAGGCCAACACCGCTAGCGTCTGTGTGTACCTCTGTAGGGGCCGCAGGGTCGTAGTGGCGTAGTATGGGAGGCGACGTCAACAAACGATGGAGCTTTGCGAAAGCGTCGTCGCACTCTGACGACCACGAATGGAGGGGCCCGTTACTTCCGAGGAGCTTCGTCAGTGGCGATATGGTAGTCGCGAAATTTCGAATGAAGCGCCGAAAGTAGGAACACAGTCCTACGAAACTGCGCAGTTCTTTGACGGACGTAGGTTTGGGGAATTCAGTCACGGCCCGAAGCTTGGCTGGATCAGGAAGAATTCCGTACTTGGACACGACGTAGCCGAGGATTGTCAGCTGCCGTGCTGCACATGAGCACTTCTTTAGATTCAGTTGCAGACCGGCGTAGCTCGAACGCGTCAAAACATGCCGTAGGCGTTGAAGATGCGTGGAGAAGTCCGGAGCAAACACGACGACGTCGTCGAGGTAGCACAAGCACGCGTGCCATTTCAGGTTGCGCACAACGGTATCCATCATGCGCTCAAAGGTGTCGGGCGCATGACACAGCCCAAACGGCATGACCTTGAATTCGTACAGGCCGTCGGGCGTGACGAAGGCGGTCTTCGGTCGAGCGTCATCAGCCATAGGTACTAGCCAGTACCCTGAGCGCAAATCGAGATATGAAAAGAATTCGGCGCCTTGCAGGCTGTCAATCGCGTCGTCTATTTGCGGCAGTGGATACACGTCCTTACGAGTGATCTTGTTGAGTCGTCTGTAGTCCACACAGAACCGCACAGAACCGTACTTCTTCGCAAGAAGAACGACAGGAGACGCCCAGGGGCTGTTAGAGGGTCTAATGACATCACGTCGAAGCATATCGTCGACTTGCTCGGTGATTACACAGCGTTCGGCGGGAGATACGCGATATGGACGTTGCCGCAGTGACAGGTGGTCGCCAGTGTCGATGCCATGCGTAACGGCCGACGTGCGGCCGAGTGAAGTTTGAGCGACATCGAAAGAAGAGCGAAATTCTTTCAACAGGTCCAGAAGCTGGAAACGCTGGACCTGCGTAAGGTTGTCAGCTATGAACGAACCAAATACGTCAGCGTGTGATGAACCAGACGTCGAAACAGCACTGAGCGTACTCGAACTTCGGCCGTGCGAATCATCGGGCTCGTCCATAACTTGTGCGTGTTCGAGGGGTTCTACGCTGCACAGACATTCCCCGCGCACAAACGTAACACTGTACGGGGAGGGGTGGATTACAAAAATAGAGGTGCTGCCCTGGGTGACTTGAACGGTCGCGAAAGGCACCAGCAAGCCTTTCCTCGTGCAAACACGGTCATATGGCGAGAGGATTGCAACGGTGTCGGATAGGCTGGCGCAGTAGACAGACACCGCCATTGACGAGTTTGCAGGCACTTTTATGTCGTCTTTGACGAGTACCTTGCTCGCAGCCGATGGACTGTCTGCCGGCGTCAAATTAGAGAATGGTGAGAGCTTTATTTCGGCGGGTGCGCAATGAATTACGGCGTCGTGGCGGGAGAGAAAATCCCATCCGAGGATGACGTCGTGAGAGCATGCAGGAATTATGATCAATTCGACGGCGTACATAGCGTCCTTAATCATGACGCGGGCTGTGCATACCGCTGTAGGGTGAATGCTTTGGGCGCTGGTTGTACGGAGGGAGAGCCCGGAAAGTGGCGTCGTCACTTTTCGCAGTATTCGGCTAAGCTTTGCGTCCATAACGGATACGGCGGCTCCAGTGTCGATAAGGGCAGATGCACGAACACCGTCCACAAACACGTCTATCAAGTTCGATGGGCTTCGCTGAGGGCTTTCGCAGTTCGACAGCATCGCAGCCCTTGCCTCGTGGACTGCGACGACTAGTTTTCCTGGTCTCGTGGGACCAGACGTGGCCGCATCGGTGACAGCGAGCGGCGTCGTGGTGACGGTGAACGGCGGGTGGATGGAGCGGGGCGAGACGTCGGCGACAGAGGCGTAGGTGGGTCGTAATATGGGCGGTTCGCCGGGCTGGTGGCAGGCGACGCGACTCTAGGCGGCTGCACGCGATTGCAATAGCGCGCCACGTGGCCGGCGTAACCGCATGCGAAGCATATGGGGCGGTTGTCAGGTGTGCGCCATCGGTTCGCTGGGGCAGGGCCCGTCCATGGTGCAGGACGGGATTGACGGGGCGGCAACTGATAGGACTGGACGGTGGGCTGCAGTCGTGGCCTGTGCGTGACGTCGGCGCAGGTTACCGGTACATCCGCTTCGAAAGAATGAGGTCGAGCGAAGGCTTCGGCGTAAATGTGTGGGGCAGCCGTAGGGATTGCTGGGGGCGTTCTTGCGACCAGTTGGGCGTAACTCAAAGGTGCAGGAGCCGTGTGGTGCTGGTGCTCGGGCATGACCTCTGCGATTTCTTGCTCAATTGCTCGACGGAGCGGAGGCAGAAGTGTGGTCGACGGCTGTTGAACGTACTGCGGGTGAGCAAAGTCCAGCAGAGAGAATTGGCGCGCGATTTCCTCGTGCACGAATGTCTTCATCTCTGCGAGCAACGCGGAGTGGTCGGATATGGTCGACAAGCCAGCGAGCTCGGCGTCGCGTGATGGAGAGCGACGGGTCATCGATCGCTGCCGGCGCAGCTCCTCATAGCTTTGGCAGAGCGTTATGACCTCAGTCACTGTGCTGGGGTTCTTGGTGAGCAGCATGGTGAAGGCGTCGTCGTCGATGCCTTTCATGATGTGCCGGATCTTGTCAGATTCGGACATGGTGGCGTCGGCTTTCTTACAGAAATCGAGGACGTCTTCAATGTAACTGGTGAATGATTCACCGGCCTGCTGAGCGCGTTCACGTAAGCGCTGTTCGGCCTGCAGCTTACGAACGGCAGGGCGGCCAAACACATTGATAATGGCGGTCTTGAAGTCGGACCACGTTGTAAAATCTCATGCGTTGTTGTTGTACCACAAGCCCGCCACACCCGCGACCTAGAAAACCAGGTTAGTCAGTTTTCCTGCCTCGTCCCATTTATTGGGGACACTCACGCGCTCGTAAATCGCGAGCCAGTCCTCCACGTCGGTGCCATCTGCGCCAGTGAAGACCGGAGGGTCGCGGATACGAGGCACACCTGGGCATGAGGTCGGTGTAGGCGGGGCCGTTTGCTGGGAGGCGTCTTGAGGCATCGTAGGTGGCAGGGTGCGGGATCGAAGAGCCAGGGTCATCGAATGAGGGCCGATGTTGTTGCGAAAGCCCAGCACCCTCCACCAAAATATAAAGACGTTTATTAGCGGACACTCGGCGACGATACACGACTGCGACAGTCAAGGCGGGGTGCCGACTCTGAGCGCGAGGAGCGTGCTGTCCGAGAAGAGCGGAAGAGGACGACCCACTAGTAAGCGCTCGAGAGGGCGACCCATTACAGGCTTCCAAGGCTTCGCTACAGACGTGACAACGTTGTTATATATACATTAGCCCTCTTCGCTTCGGCCTCCCGGGCTCTCACCGCAGGGTCTTCGCGGCGAGCCCGAGCTGTTGATGCGTTGCGAGCCCACGGCGCAGCAGCATGAACACCCCGCCTTGGCTGAGGTGTTCATGCTGCGGAGCGGCAACGAAGAGTGTTCACTCAGTGAGCTCCCGGCGAAGAGAAAAGAAGCGCAAAACGCGAGCGCCAAACGAGAAGCGTGGACCTCTAGCGGTCACCTATCTAACTAGCGCATGCGTTGAGCGTGGTGTGCGCCGTCTTGAGTGGCGGCGCGCCATCTAATGAGCATTCTTGAAATCACCGGAGAGTGTGCACGCCGCCGACAACGATCAAGGCGCGAGCATAAGAAGCAAGCTCCTAAAAAATTCGCCAGGTCGCACGCGTTGTGGGAATCGATTTCATGCGAAGCAGTCAGCGGGTACTTCTATGTTGTATCTTAAGCCTTTGAGCCAAACGTTACGAGGTGGATCGCCATGTTTTTGTAAGTGTACTAGCTCCGTGCACATCGTGGTCTTACCCGGCACGTCGAATACACTGGCGTTTCAAGGGTAACTTATGGTGCGACGTAACCTCAGCACTCACGTTAAAGTACATACGTCAGTATTATCGAAACTAAGTGCACTTTATGGTACAGTAATGTGAATATCATACGTTACTTTCTTCAATGTATCCTTCCGGGGTCGAACAGTGCTTCAATACAGCTTGCTGAATCATAGGAATACAAATGTAATGTTTATGAGACTGCTATAAAAGCGGAGCCAACTCTTGAACCACAGACATTAATCTGATATGACGCCTCTATCGTAGGAGTACATATATAGTGTTCATTGCTCTCTTGTAAAATTATATAGCCAGCGCCACAAGCACAACTGACGTCGCACCGACATTAAGCCTGCATGGGCTGTTTTTCCAAACCAGTTAATAGACCTGGCATGGCTGCGTGATAGAATACTTGACTGTCACGCAGAACGCTTGTGTTCGATTCCTGCTGAGATCCTAATTTTTATTATTTCCATTCGTCGAGTCAACGCTTCCGATGTTGGTTTTCCTTAATGCTCGCCCATTTAAATTACGAATGTCTGAATCTCGCCGTTCCTGGGTAAATATAAACTGTCTATCACCTGTGGCGCATACCCGTACACCGCGGTCCCGTGGTAAAGAGTTATGTGCCACACGTGTCTGGAGCAAAAGGTTTGACGGTTTATGCGACAGGATTTTCACGATATTCATGTCATGACCCGACAGTCGTATTCGTCAAATCCTCTTCCCCTCCCATGCCAATTCTGGTCTACACCAAGTTAAGGAGGTGATCATGAGAGCACCCAGACGTAGGCGGCTAGATAGATAGATAGATAGATAGATAGATAGATAGATAGATAGATAGATAGATAGATAGATAGATAGATAGATAGATAGATAGATAGATAGATAGATAGATAGATAGATAGATAGATAGATAGATAGATAGATAGATAGATAGATAGATAGATAGATAGATAGACACGCTGAATGTGTCAAAAGCTCGCTAAGAAATCCTTCGCACTTAAAAAAAAGGGCGCTTATAGTCGATGTCGAGATCAATTTATCTTCTTAAGGGGTAATCACTAAGTCCTGATATATTAAACGCATTGGATCCTGTTCCGACATATTATTGTCTAATTTATTGGATGCATTAGAATGGCTGGCAATATGATAGGGAGAAAAAGCCCAGAAAATTAGATTCGTTAAAACGGCGCCTAATTTTTAATGGCCAGAAAGATGATTTAAACACATTTATTGTACATTTAAAGACACCGTTTTTTTTTCAAATCATGGCTTTTAAACATTAGAGCGAAAGTGAAGAAACTCATTTTATTCAAATCTATAACAGATTGTGTTAGTTAGCTTAAGAATAAACTTTCAAAAAGCTGATGCTTTAAGGCGATTAAGTATGAGTAGTAAGTATTTTAAATACAATCAACGATATCCCTAAAGATAGCACAAAAACTCATACTCATTCAATGAACAAAACTCACTTTTATTGTGTCATTTTTTTCTTCGAACAAAGTAAGGCTCAGTTGCCTGTAGATGCAGTCGTCTGTTTCTCTGCGCAAGTGCCATTTTTAGGCCACAGTGTTGTGCGGTCAGTGCCGGTGCACTGACAGATGGGGCCACCCGGACATCCAGCAAACGATCCGTTTGCGTACAGGACGCAGAGCTACAACGATGAAAAAAGCATATAAAGGAAGCTCTATCGAAATCAGTGCTCAAATCTGTTTGAAACAATGCAACCTTTCATGTCAGGATATCCTACCAGATGGTAACAATCCACTTAAAAGCAATTTTGTGTAATCTTCCCGTGCTTGAAAAGACTGACATTAGCATTCACGAAAAATATTTCAGGCTACTTCTCCTCTTGAAGCGCAGCTCTCAGGCGCCTGTGCCTGCGTTGAGCGACGTCGCCGTCGCCGAGAAAACAATACGCAATTTGGAGTGGGATTTGGACCCAGGCCCGCTGCGTAGCAGTGGAGTATTGAACCATATATCCACGCTGGTGCTTGAAACTCATTTGCGAGAAGACCCCATAAAGGCGTTATGTCAGGCAAGGAATCGCGTTAACCTATGTAATATGGCATGGTAGAAGAGTAAATAAGGAGTCATCGCGCAATGCTAATTGCGCAACGAGTGTGTGGTTTCATGCTCCCCACTCACTTCGAAGTGCTCAGCCATAATTATTCATCGTCATCAGGAACACGCAGCCCCAACAAAGTGTATATAATACCTTAAAGATGTGCAGCGGGTACCTCGGTTCTCCACCGAAAGACGAATAATGGCATAGTGGCGGCAGTCCTACTTCACAAAGAATTATGATTTATGGCTTGGTGGATACCTTGAGGAAAGCCAAAACTTCAAACACAGTTGGCCTTGCCCCAACACGAAGCTACGCTGAGAATTTGCATTAGGGAATTCGCTGAGAATTCGCATTTTTTTGTTCGTTGCCTTCAGCTATGACACAGTACTCGTGTCGCAGTGTTCTTGACGGAGAAAGCGTTGTTTGGTATATAACAATATAATTTTATTACCCGATGTGATGTTCGTTATAATGCGCATCAGTACACATTTTATGTATCTCGTCATCAAATATATCATGTGTGTGAAGTTAACCAAAGATTTCCGAAAGTTATATGGAAGGCAGTCAGATATTGTATATATATATATATATATATACACACAGGGTGTTTCAAGAAATGTGTGCAACCTTCTAAAAAAATCAGGAAAATGCGATATTTGCTCGGGCCTTTCGGAATTGCTTTTTCTGTAGCGGCAGGAATCTTAAGGTAGTTAAGGACATCATTTAGGACAGTAATAAGAAAGTTACATTAATTAACTTTTTAATTAGTGGAGTTAGGTGATTGTGCCAAACGGGAGAATTGAAGTTCTTCATGCGAGGATCCCATCCGAGCTTTGAGATTTCGAAAAAGCGTCCTCTAGTAATTGTTGTGGCGTAATGAAATTCAACGAAATGCAACGGCTTTCAACAGCGAAAGCCATCGAATTCGGTTGAATTTCATTACTTCGTAATTATTACTAGAGGCCGCTTTTTCGAAACCTCAATGTTAGGATGGGTTTGTGGCACGAAGAACTTCAATACCCCAATTTGACACAGCCACCGAACTCCAATACTTAAAAAGTTAATTAATTTAACTATTTTAATTACTGCCTCAAGTCATGTGTCTAACCATCTTAAGATGCCTAGCGCTACAGCAAAAGTAATTCACTCATTTTGGACGTCTCCGAAGAATATGGCAGTTGCGTTCTTCCACGTTTCTGTTTAGGTTTCGCCATTGAATTTGGTTGAATTTCATTACTTCGTAATTATTACTAGATGCCACTTTTTCGAAATCTCAAAGTTGGGTTGGGTTTCTGGCATGAAGAACTTCAATTCTCCCATTTGACACAACCACCTAACTCCACTAATTAAAAATTAATTAATTTAACTTTTTTAATTACAGTCCCAAATAATTTCTTTAACGATCTTAAAATCCCTGCCACTATAGAAAACCCAATTCTGAAGGCAGCAATCAAATATCGCATTTTCCTGATTTTTTTAGAAGGTTGGACACATTTCTTGAAACACCCTGTATATATATATATATATATATATATATATATATATATATATATATTATATATATATATATATATATATATATATATATATATATATATATATATATATATATATATATAATTGACCAACAAGTTTAAGTCAGCCTCGCACAAGAAGGGCCAGCTCTGAAGGACGTGAGGAGCTCGGTGGTCTTCTTTGTTTGTCTTAATTTTTCCCTGTCTTTTTCTTTTTTTTTCTATACAGTGCTTTACTCTATACCCTCCTCCTTACCCTCATATTTCTCCTCCCCACCATCACTTATATCTTTCACCTCCATGATATAGCACGCTATACAAGGCTGTTAAGATCTGCCAGCGCGCCTGGATAGCCGAGTGGTCACGATATTCGCCTCCGAATCGTGGGAATGCTGATTCCAATCCTGTCTTGTCAAAAAAAAAAAAAATTAACGCATAAGCGTATAGAGCTCGTTTCGCAGAAATTCAGCTGTCGTCGTCGGCGTTGGTGTAGGCGTCATTGGTTGAGAGTGAAAAATTACACCATCTCCCGCTAAAGGGGACCATGAGGCGATGCGAAGCAGTGTTTCGGCATATAGAGCCCGCGTTTCAGAGGGGGAGTAGAGAGGGGGAGGGAGGAAGTGAGATTGGAGGGGGAGAGAGGTAAATGGGAGAGGGGGGAGAAGGGTTGGGGAGAGGGAGAGGAGGTGTGTGGAGATGGCTTGCGCATGCGCAGTAAGGGTGGTCACGCCGCACACCACCACCACCACCACCACCACCGGATTGAACTCCGCTATAAGATGCTTCACATCTAAAATCGTCATCTTGCCCGTGAACGCCGGCGAGTGTGAATCGAGCCCAGGCCTTCTTTGTGGCAAGCAGGTGTTCTACCGCAGCGCGACGCTATTGCTTGAAACTTCTTTGGAAAAAGCAGCCAGCAAAGAGCTGCATACATCGCTTTGTTTATTTTTGAGCCGAATGAAATCATTCATGCCATGGCATCTAGTTCACCATATATCGCATGTTTGCCATGCACGCGTGCATGCACAATATGGTATATACCATGCCAATGAAACGTATATTCTGGTATATACACTGCATGACCGGTGATTTATGTTCATCACGCACTCCTGTCATACAATACCAATTTTGGTATATATCCAGTTATCTAAACGGCCGGAAGCGCACCATAACAGTGTCATGTAAATCATACCGTACATGACATGCATAACATATTTCGCATGTTAGGACCTGTCATTTATGTTCGTCATACAGTCACATCGCACAATACCAATTTTGGTGTATATCAAACGAGCGAAATGGCCGCGAGTCCACCATGAGCGTGGCATGTAAATCATGCCATACATGACATGCATGTCATGGTTTACATGTTACCACCTGTCATTTACGTTCGGCATACATTCGCGTCACGCAATGCCAATTTTGGTGTATATCAAGCTAGTGAAACGTCCGCGAATGCACCATGAGCGTGGCATGTAAATCATCACATGCATGTCATGGTTTTCATGTTACCACCTGTTATTCATGTTCTTGATGCAGTCACATCGCGCAATACCAATTTTGGTGCATATCAATCTAGCAAAACGGCCGCGAGCGCACCATAAGCGTGCCATGTAAATCATGTCGTACATGACACACATGGCATGATTTTCATGTTACCACCTCTGTAATTTACGTTCCTCACACAGTCGCGTCGTGCAATGCCAATTTTGGTGTATATCGAGCCCGCGAAACGGCCGCGAATGCACCATGAGCGTGGCGTGTAAATCATGACATACACGACATGCACGTCATGGTTTTCATGTTACCACCTGTTATTTATGTTCTTCATACAGTCACACCGCGCAATACCAATTTTGGTGTATATCAACCTAGCGAAACGGCCGCGAGTGCGTCATGAGCGTGGCATGTAAATTATGTCGTGCATGACACGCGTGTCATGATTTTCTTGTTACCACCTGTAATTTACGTTCACCATACAGTCGCGTCGCGCAGTGCCAATTTTGGTGTACATCAAGCCAGCGAAACGGCCGCGAATGCACCATGAGCGTGGCATGTAAATCATGACAAGCATGTCATGGTTTTCATGTTGCCACCTCTTATTCATGTTCTTGATACAGTCACATTGCGCAATACAAATTTTGGTGTATATCAACCGAGCGAAACGGCCGCGAGTGCGTCATGAGCGTGACATCTAAATCATGACGTGCATGACACGCGTGTCATGATTTTCATGTTACCACGTGTCAGTTATGTTCGTCATGTCGAAATGTCTCGTCATACCAGTTGTCGTAGATATCCATTCATTTAAACGGCCGCGAGCGCCCCGAGACCATGGCATGTAAATCATGCCGCACATGACATGCGTGTCATGATTTGCATGTTAGGACCTGTCATTATGTTCGCCATGAACTCTTGTCACGTCATACCAGTTTTGGTATATATGAAATTAACGGAATGGTCGCAAGAGCCCCAAGGTCGTGGAATGTAAATCATGCTGTTCATGACATGCATGTCACGATTTTCATGTTATGACCTGTCATTTATGTTCGTAATACGGTCATGGTATTCCATACCAATTTTGGTATACATCCGATTAACGAAACGGCCAGGAGAGCACAAAGTCGTAGGCGGCTAGATAGATAGATAGATAGATAGATAGATAGATAGATAGATAGATAGATAGATAGATAGATAGATAGATAGATAGATAGATAGATAGATAGATAGATAGATAGATAGATACGAGGCGGTCCGATAAGTACTTAGCCTCATCGCGAGAGCGCGACTCTATCGCATGCGACATATACTGACGTTAAGTACGCTCTCTTGGAGGGACACATGCGAAGGTCCAGTCGAATCGGGCTCGCGGTTTTGTTTTGGCCGCTTGAGGAAGCAGGTGATGTTCGTGTGTCCGTTAAAAATGGAAAAAGAGCAATATCGGTCGGTGATTCCATTCTTGTATTTAGAAGAGAAATCGCGCAACGAAATCAAAGAGCGACTGGAGGCCGTCTATGGTGAGTCTTTCCTTCGATGGCAACCGTGAAAAATTGGTTCAACGAGTTTAAACGTGGTCGCACGTCTGTTTTTGATGAGCCTCGCCCAGACGCCCCGCGAACGGCTACCAGGGCCGATAACGTGGCAAAAATCCACGCCCTCGTATTGGCAGACCGCCGACTGAAGGTGCGCGAGATAGCTGAGACAGTAGGCATCTCAAAATACCTCGTGGGTCATATCCTGCATGAAATTTTGGGCATGAGAAAGCTGTCTGCGCGATGGGTGCCGCGTTTGCCCCCTCCGGACAACAAGCGCGTCCGTGAGACCACTTCAGAGCAGTGTTTGAAGCTGTTTAAGCGTAATCCGAAGGAGTTCCTGCGTCGTTTTGTGACCGCCGACGAAACATGGATCCACTGGTACACACCAAAGAACAGTCGAAACAGTGGACTGCACCCGGAGAACCTGCTCCGAAGAAGCCGAAGACTGTCGCATCGGCCGGAAAGGTGATGGCCACCATTTTCTGAGATTCTCAAGGTGTGATTTTCGTCGACTACCTTGAGAAGAGCAAAACGGTGACAGGACACTACTACGCTGAATTACTGGGCCGATTCGACACCGAATTGCGAAAAAAAACGGCCACATTTGGTGAACAAAAAGGTACTCTTCCACCATGACAACGCGCCAGCTCACAACTGCGCCGTCACCACGGCCAAGTTGGTCGAACTGGGCTACGAAGTGGTGTCCCATCCAGCGTATTCTCCAGATTTGGCCCCGAGTGATTTCTTCTTGTTTCCCAACTTGGAAAAGTCACTCGCCAGACTAAATTTTGAGTCGAATCAAGAAGTTATCGCCGCCACAGAAGCCTACTTTGCAGCCCAGGAGAAAACATATTTTTCTGACGGGATCAAGAAGTTGGAGGATCGCTGGGTCAAGTGTATAGAGTTGAAAGGGGACTATATTGAGAAATAAATCGACGCCATTCCAAAATTTTCGTTTTTCGTTTGAAGACTAAGTACTTATCGGACCGCCCTAGATAGATAGATAGATAGATAGATAGATAGATAGATAGATAGATAGATAGATAGATAGATAGATAGATAGATAGATAGATAGATAGATAGATAGATAGATAGATAGATAGATAGATAGATAGATAGATAGATAGATAGATAGATACGCTCAAACTCGCAGAAGTTCGCTAAGAAATGCTTCGCATTTAAAAAACACAATATGAATGTCGGGAAGTGGAAGGAGTCTCTTAAACGCATCTAATAATGCGCGGCAGTAGCGTAGAATCGCGTCATGCGTCAACACATATGAATTGCGCAATGAGTGGGTGTTTTAAAGGTGCACCTGTTACAAAGCGCTCAGACATGTTTAATCATCATGAGCTGCAAAAGAATCAACAAAGTGAGTAGCTGTGTAGGTTCGCGTGTTGCCTTACGGACGCCTAGTGGCCCTTCGCTGATCCGCAAAAGGAAGAATTATGGCGTAGTGGGCACTGCGCAACTGTACTATTCTACGATATGTTGATACGGCCAATGTTATGCGCAGAGACGTTCGTTTCCTTACGGCATGGTTTAGGCATGCACCGAAAACCAAAGGTAGGCTCGCAACTGAGAAGGCGATGCGCACGGGGCCCCATTACGCTATCACGTTCCACTCTTGAAGGCGAAGCTCAAGCGTTTTCCAAATTTGCTTCGCCAATGATATATCTCTTTTTCTTTCTTTCTTTCTTCCTTTCTTTCTTTCTTTCTTTCTTTCCCTCTCCACTCTCTCTTTCTCTCACTCTGTACTCGTTCTTTCAGACATCAGAATGAGTTCATGCCACGCAGGAAAAAATGGGAGTAAGTGTTCAGGGAGTGAGGCAAAAGATTAAGAAGACAAAGAGGAAGAAGAGGACGAAGATAGCACGTGCCGGTTCATTATCATAGTTTTCTGTTCGTAGATTACGACGTACTTCTGGCATAAAGAGGTCCACTGTTGAAATAGCATGCGCCAAATATTTGGGAAGATACTGCCATTCGCCGTACCTTTCACGGTACCCTAGACAGCACACAACGCCGGGTGGATATTGGGTTTACGGCGGTTGTAGGAGACGCAACCACGGACAGTTAGTGGCGGCAGTGAGCGAGTATCGGCTGAGCCGTAGATTTTGGCAGGCGATAATGGGCTAGTTTGGCTGCCCTTTCCTTACAAAAATGCATTTAGACAGTATAGAGACTGTCTAAACCCATTGTTAGACAGTCTATACACTGTCTAAATCTATTTTTAAAAGGTTAATCCAATATTGCGTTTTCACAGGCACTATTGGGTCATGTTTCCGCTGTCTAGCCGATACCGTCTCAGCCGCTGACTTTCACCGGCTATGTTTGGCGAAGTCTGCCGCGTTTCAGCAAATGTCGGGGCAGTCGATGGCTTTCACGGGCAAATAGGCCAATTATATCGTTCTTCAAACTATGTCGGCTGCGCCGTTAGCTTTCACCGGCTAACATTGGGCCTATTTTGCCGTCCATCAGCCGGTGTAGGCTCAGCCGCAGTATTTTATCGGTGATATTCAGCCCTTTTGCTACCCATTCTCACTAGATCTGATAATTAAGAGCCGATCAAGATAAGCATTCCAAAATCCAATTTATTTGTTCGATGTATGAATCAGACGTCGATCGTGCTACATACACATTTCAGTGTTGGAACAGCACTCCTGCGCGTTTCTGAGTAGTTTTGTTCGTGTGCTTTGTTTCAATAACGAAGTTGTCTATGCTCTCGCTAACATGTGCTCCGTCGTGCGCAACTCCAGAGGTGGGTATGCGCCACAGGAGTTCGGTTATCGCCACTACCGAGTACAGCAAATGGAAGCGTTGAACGAAAATTGGGAGCACGTGAAAGAGAGAGAGAGAGATAAAGAAAGAAGGAGAGAAAAAGAGAAAGCGAAAGAAAGCGATATAAAGAAAGGGATAGAGAAAATACAGACAAATAAGGGGAATAAAGACATAAAAACATAGAAAGACAGAAATAGAAAGAGAAAAAAAGCTGAAAGAGAAAGAAAGAGGAAGCGATCAATAGAGAGTGAGAGAGAGAAAGGCAAAGAAGAAAAATAAAAATGGAAAGATCAAGAAAGGGACATATATATATATATATATATATATATATATATATATATATATATATATATATATATATATATAGAGAGAGAGAGAGAGAGAGAGAAATAAAATGAAACAGATACAAAAAATAGACAAAAGAAACAGAGAGAAAAAGAAAGAGAGACATAGAAAGCCACCCAGTCCCGCTCTTCCTTCAGGCTTGGCACCACTAGTTCAAAGCGGCCATAAATTTTTTTCTTAAGCGCATGATACAGAAAACATATGTCGAAAGGGCTAATACATTTATATGTTAAAAGCCATCACACTTGTGATGCAACAGAGCATTAGGCCCTTGACTTTTCGTCACCGAAGCTACAAAAGCCGCTACATAGATTGGTCTTCTGGCAGAAATAATAGAGTGCATTCAATGCATCTTCCTAATACCGTACGTACGAATCTGGGCGCAGAGTATCGCCGAATGAATAGCTGTGCTTGCCCCTTTATTTTGTGTGTTAATATAACTAAATGTCATCGCTTGCTAATTCACTTTTCTGAGCAAAAAGATGGCCTTCAAGATAATGACTGACTCGCACTACATGCCCACTTTGTTGACCTGTTATTTAGCGCTATCAAAATGCTGCGGAATTGTGACACCTACCATTAACTTCATGGGTCAAATTCACAGTACTTCTCTTCCATAAATGTCAGGGGCTGGAAAAAACGATATCTACGCCCGATCGCTCTAATGTTTTCTTGAGCGTGTGGTTTACACCATGGATGTAGGGGATGAGTGCAGTTTCTTTTTCTCTCTTAGATACCCCTGTACAGGTGGCTCTCTACGAGACCGCTTCATAAGCTTGTATCCTAGGCTGCACAGAAGGAAATACGGAAAACCGGCCAAACACA
Source organism: Rhipicephalus sanguineus (assembly GCF_013339695.2). Taxonomy (NCBI): domain Eukaryota; kingdom Metazoa; phylum Arthropoda; class Arachnida; order Ixodida; family Ixodidae; genus Rhipicephalus; species Rhipicephalus sanguineus. Next base: position 67,141,287 of record NC_051179.1, read on the forward strand.
GACTGCGTGTGGGATCACCAAGACCCTCTTAGACGCGATGCATGCAGGACCCACACAATGAGTTCTTGAGGCCAGATGTGGCCACTCTCCGCTTGAAAAGTTTGGAATGTGCATAAGTGAACGGCAGTGGCGTAGGCAGAAATTTTTTTGGGAGAGGGGCATCTCTTTGATCCGACATTGGGTCTGGGCAAAAAATTGTGATCGAGTGTCATCTTGCGCTCTGTATCCTATGGGAAACAATTTCGGGGGGCGGGGGCACAGGCCCGGTTTGTCCCCCCCCCCCTGTCTACGCCACTGGTGAACGGTATGAAACAATTTTGCGATAGAGAGGCAAATTCTCCAACAAAGATGTTCGGCGCTCAGGTATAGCCTCAGATTCAAGAACTAAAGTTATTTTCCCTAATGGAATCTATTTTTTTGTACGTAGTCACCCAAGTTTTCTGCGAAAACGCGAAACATTTCATCGGCCTGTTTCGCATTTCCGGGCACCTTGTGTATGATGCAAAAGTTGGTGACAAACCGGAATATCTTTCCCAGTATGCTACCGTTGAAAGATGCATGCATGCTTCCGCTATGGTGAGCAAGAACAAGGACCCTAAGCATGGGCGCAAAACAAGAACTGATGCAGACTGTCTTTTTTTCTTTGATCTTTATGAATTCGGGCGCTTGTAAAATGACAGAAACTCAATAATGTCTCCCGCATTCAATATGGAAACGGATGGGACCTGCGCTGTCAATAGCCTCTTCAAAGGCTTCAGAAATGAAGGCATGCAGTAATAAATAAAAAATGCTGATGTTGTGTAGCCATTAGTGTAGTTTTAAATCCTGCGCTAATGCAGCTCCACTGCTGTGAAACCTGGCGAAGTGCGTACATCGTGCATGCAGTGATTCCCTTTCCTATAGTTCCCCCAGCTCTGCTGAAGAAGCCGTCGCTAACTTCAATACTTGGGGTAGCCATGTAGGCTTACCCCGGGACGAGTACAATCTTGTTAGGAATTCGGAAAATTGGTGGGCGGCATGCGCGCTTCTTTTTGCTTCGCTTAATCGACTTCGTGTTAGTTGCGGCAGTTGAGATACGTGTCCTCTTTAGCGAGTTCCGTCATTTTGTTTCTCCCTTCACATGTAGCTACGAAGGCGCCGTGGCACCGGAGAAGCACCGGTGGGAGCAGCAATCGCGTGCTTGGTGAGAGGGTGGCACCCTCCCTGGCGCGGCGGGAGGTGTCAGCCGCATGTTTCAGAAGCGGTTTTAGCGATTTTATTTTCAATATTGTGATTACTTCTTGGTTATTTCTGTTATATTGTTTTAGGCCTCGTTCGTTTATTTTAACCCTGTTTTCAACATTGCTTGCCTTGTTTTAGGCCTGTATGGACCACTTGATCTTCAGGGTGACCACGTGCTATAAGTCACAGGACAACAAGCCGGGCCCCTAAAGTATTACGTACTTAACGCAGATTATCAATTTAAAAAGGGCTCACCCCTTTCAGTTGCTAAATTTCTAAGAAGGCGGAGACTTCACGCGCCTTCTAACACGGAATGGGTTATCAACGAGCAGCAAGGATAGCGCCCGTGCAAAAACAGCCCTGCGCAATGCTTCCAAGTGCCTCTATCACAAACTATGACTCTGAATGGGCATTCAGACTTGTGGGTTTTGGCTGAGAAAAATGGCGCCAGATAAGAGTGTGGCTATTTTTAATAGACGCAGCAACTGTTCCTTAATTCAAGTTTCCCTGCGGCTTCATTGCTTGCTTTACTTTTTCAGGGTGTACAGTCTCAAAGGAAAAAGATTAGCACAAGTGACCGGCGGCCGGAGCAGCAAAATCGCGACACGCGGCGCTGTTGCTCACGAGCACGCCGATAGCGAAATTGCCAAACACATTCCCACATTTTCCAAAACAGGGTTGACCGGCGGTCCGGCGGACAGCAGGCCAATCTTGCTGTTGACCCATGCGAAAGCCAATATCTTAAAGAAGCGCTTGTCCAGTGCTTATCGGCAGATGTGGCTACGCACATTTCTTTGTTTTTCGTTGTTTTCCTTTTTTCGCTAGACTTGCGATCAACTGTATCTTGCTGTTTGTTGGAGTGCTTTCTGCCGGCCACCTCTGCTTTGAAAAATGGAAAGTGCTCGGCACTCTGGATAATGGCGTTCTGGGGAAAACAGCGCCGCGTGTCGCAATCTTGCCGCTCCGGCCACCGCCGGTCACTTGTGCCAATCTTTTTCCGTTGAGACTGTACGTCAGGTGCGCAATGCCAACTGTTTGCTATTACTTCTCTTGCCTTTTCTTCGTATGCACCTGAAGCCATGGTGACAAAGCCACCCGCCTTGTCGGATATGTACTTTACGAAGGGGACACCACTTGCTTCATGTGAACTGCAGATTTGGTTTGAGGCATGGTCCTCAAGACGTCAACTTCCTCCTCAAACACCTGTCGAAGTTTTCTCCAGGACCTGTCCTTCCCGCCGCACTGCTAAGAAAGGAAAACAGCCCACCGTATGTTGCTGATGACGAACACCAAATTCTGACCCCAGGCATTGGGCTTTTCTGGCTTCGGCCTAGAGTTCCACGATGTCGACGACGTAGATTGCTTGGTAAGACGGAACTTGACGTCGTTTTCTGGGATTATCAGCAAATGTGCTTCGCCAAAGAACACCAGTCGCCATTGACCCCTAATGGAGAGCCTGCTGCGGGCGTTTTTCGCCTCCTGCTGCAGTTGCTTCTCTAAAAGAAGCCAGCCTATGTAGTCTGTGAATGTATTCCACTTGGTTCTTGGCTTGTCAACGAAGGGTCAGGTATATCTTGGATCTGTTACTTCGTGAAAGGGAAGCGGTCCAGCTAACAAAGCTATGCTGGGTGGGAGCAAATTGTGCTTGATGGAGTACGTGTAAAGGCGTGAACGGCAGTTTGCTGAAACTAGATGACTGATACATATAGAAGAGTCTTCAAGGCACAAACAACTGGAAAAGCGAGTGAAGGCGATGTAGAACAAGTTAACTGCAGCACTGATTTTATGCGGGCCAGTTGGTGCATACGAAGCGTGAAAACAGTGCGGCAAGGCGGGACAACAAAACGTAGCACACACACCTGCAGCACACATACCGGCAGCAGCCTACGCTTGCAGCGCTGAATACCAACTGAATTTATGCGCAATCTGGAACATGTGGCACGCGCAATCTGCAACAAGCGCGGCAAGTGTGATCCCGGAAAATTTTCGAACGTCGTTCGCGTGTTGACGTTGTTCGATCATTGAGGCATCGCAACGCCTGACCTATGTACGAGCGTACGACGGTGACCTATTACATGTGCTAGAGTGCCACCTGATGAGCGGCTGGAAGGATCGACGCATGGCTTGCACCAGACAAGCAGGCCTGGCGTCGTAGCCACGGTCGCCAAGTTGCTGATTAGCGGCGATTCCCGGTGCTCGAGCAGTGTGAGGCCGGCACATGAGCTAACTGCAGAACGAGGCGCCTGAGGGAGACCGCTCTCGATTCGCACACACTAAAGAAGAATCTCGGTGGTCGGAGCAAACGCCTCGAATACGAGCCTGGGTGCACCGTTGCTGCAGATAGGACATGATAAAGTGCTGCGCATTGTCGTTTACGCTAGTCAAAACTTTTGCAAGGGAGAGCCGCTATTCTACATTCGAGCGGGAACGCCGTGCACTTGTATGAGCCGCCCAAAAGTTTAATATTTACCGCTACGCAAAGCGCTTCGTTGTACAGTCAGACCATTAGCCATCACAGTACTTAAATTTGGCCAAACATGTCTACAACGTAGCGCTGAGGTGGAGTCTCCTTTTGCAAGAGTATTCTTTTTACGTTCAGTGTAGGTATAAAAGGCAGTGACAACGTAGCAGTAGAATGTCTGAGTCGGGCTTAACTTATAGCAATCAGCTGAACCGCAGAAAATAGAAAGCGTGTCGTGCAATAAGCCTCATCCCGCGATTTTATCTCTGGGATGGTTGTGAACAACCTTCTTGAAAAAGGAGACATTGTGATAATTTGTAGTCTGCACAGGTTAAAACAAGCTAAAATAAAACAGCGCGCCGTGCGCTGGCGAATTGTGTCTCTTGAATGTGTGGGCCGTGCGATGGTGAGTTGCATGTGGGCCGTACGGTGAAAAGAGAACGGCGATTTTGTGCGTGGCGTGGCTCGGGAGAGCGTGACCAGTGACGTAGGCCGTGTGCGAGAGCCGGCATTCCAGGCCGGTGCTCTCCTTCACTGTGCGTCCGCTCCATGGGAGAAACCGCTGCCCTAAGTCACGTCCCCTCGAATTGACAGAGCACTCCCGCCTGTTCCTCTAGGAGAAGACCTGGCCAAGGACCGGGCACGAGGGTGCTGAGCGTTGCCGCTGTGTGCAGACGGGAACACTCAGGGGTCGGTCCACGAGCACACAGAGGCCGGGTGCGTCAACCTGGCCGGCAGTCTACGTCCGGCAGTCTACGTACAACATGCTCTACTCGGCGACCTCAGCGGATCCGACAGAAACTGCACGAGAACTGTGTTACTTTCGCGCGTAGCGTCGAGGTATGTGAATTGCAACTGTTTTCGACGCTCAGTAAGTGGAAGCTAAGTCCTACGTTTGCGTGTCCACTTGCGTGATGCTTCATATTTTCTGGAGCGAATCCTGAACCCAATTTAACACCACATTGACGACACTCAGAAGCACTACAATATGCAGTCGTTGTTTTCGAAGGCATCTGATACGATAGGCCGGGTTCCATGCCCGAGCGCTGTACCTACGCAGCGAAGCCCTGTGTCAGCCTTCACAAGTGCCCGCAGGGTAAGAGGCAGCGTGAAGCTTCGATTGCGAAACTTAGAAATGGTAAGTAGTCATCGGCTAGAACATGCATGTGCAGCCAGAACTCCCACCATGTGCAGCACTTCAGCACTTCCGCCTGTGTACGCCACACGGCTAATGAGCATTTTCTCTCTCAAGGTGGCCAATATATTTTCGCACCTGCATATCGCCCCACAATTATGCTCATTCACTCCAAATTCACGTTCGCCCATCCAACCCAATGTCTTTTCTATACGTAGCCGTATGTATTTTTGTTGGACCGGTGCCATGCCTTTTGCGTTTCGTTACAGTGTTCCGTTAAACGGTTACATTCACATCTACAATTTTAATGGAGTACTCTATCTCACTGGTGGATGACAGTGGGAAGCACCTTCCAGGTCATTGTAGTGCATGTGCCAAGAATAATTCTTGGTAGGACGAAGATGTTAGAGCGAGTGAAATGCCAAAGGGCACGTGAAATCCTGGAAGCCTCATGGATAGCTAGACATAGCCCAGATAAGTGCGTCGGTGAAACATCTGTGTATGTCTTCAAGATATTGCTTTATTTTCATGGGCAGATAGGGGCCTTGATGGGGGAGCGTGCTATCGTCACGCAGGTATGACTCTTATTGTGCACGCGCATTTTTCCAAGGTGTAAGATTGTGCAATTTCAATAAATGAATTACCAGTCTGCGTTCGTACTGTCTACTACTCTTCTGGTGCTTCGTCCCAAGCACACTTTAAGTTCACAATAATGTCTTACCAACTAGCCCCCCTTCACACGCCCCTTCAGTTCACGTGATCTCACTTTGACCAATCTAAGTGTAGTCACGCGGATTTTAAATCTACCGGAGGATACCACATCACATGATTTCACTAGCCAATCATATAGACTCGCACGCTTTCCTAACCACAGGTTATCTCGCTGGCCAAACGCATAGACTAGCGCGTTGGACTTCGTATTGTCGATGACGCAGCGTTTCGAGTTTCTCGAAGCGGGGCGAAATCGCTATGGGAGGGCGTATGGCTCTGAACTGTGAGCTCGGAAAGATGAGGCAACTCGCCAACGGAAGCGGGCAATTCCGAAGTGCGAGCTCACGAAGCTGAGGCAATTCGCCAATAGGCCACCGAAGACTCGAAATGCGGACTCCCGAAGCCGAGGCAACACAACGAAAAGTTGCCGCCACTATAAGAACAGCAATAGTCAATACTAGGAAGGCCGCAAGGAGGCTCATCGCTCAGAGGCTGCTTCGTTTTATGGCCCCGTGACATTGTCACGGCTCGTACAGAGACAGTATAGTGCACAACCGATCATCAATTTCGTCCCGCACGAAGCTGCTTTTTCTTTGCGATACACGAGTTTACAGGGGAGGTAGTTCATTCAAGCAGCCCCTTTTAAAGACTGTTGTGATAGTGTGAATGAATATGCAGCATTTTTAATAATTATCAAGTGCTGTGCTTCGTTGCAACCAAGTCGATAATAACATGTGGGGTTTAACGCCCCAAAACCACGATGTAATTATAAGAGACGCCATAGTGGAGGGCTCCGGAAATTTCGAACACCTGGGGTTCTTTAACGTGCACCTAAATCTAAGTACACAGGCCTCAAACATTTCCGCCTCCACCGAAAATGCAGCCGCCGCGGCCGTTGGATCCAAGTTTTTGTGGTAGCATATATGCTGCTTTCTACGTATTTAGGTGAACCATAATAATTTTGAAATAACAGTTATTTACATTCGGTGCAGCTAGTGATATCACGGTTTTTATTAAAATAACTCAGTAAAAATTTCTAGCTAGATATACGATTTACTTTTTACTTATAAATATTACGAAAAATGAAAAAGCCAAATATTCATTTGCACTTGCTCTTATTAGCGCCATGTCGAACATAGAGTCATGTGACGTAGATTCTCTGCCATAACTGTCATCTTTTGATCAGTTGAATAAATATAAAATGAGAAGGGATAGGGTGGAGAGAGAGAGAGGAGAGAGAAATAGATGAAAAGGAAACGCAGGGAGGTTAACCTGGCGCGAGTGACCGGTTTGCTACCCTGCACATGGGTGGGGAAATAGGGGTAAGAAAGAGGACAGAGAGAGAGAGCTAAGTTACTGAAATGAACATATATGCTGCTGATTTTGCTATCACTGCTGAAACAGTGAAATATGATTACCTATAGAAATGTGCACACGTGAAATTAAAGAGCAAATACCACACTGTGCCGGAAACATCGAAGGCACCGAGCTATCTAAAGATGAAACGTCACAGATGAAAGCAAAAGTGACACTTCTAATGGGTTGCACAAGTAAGCGTTTAGAGAAGTGGACGGAGGCAAATTACAAGGGCAGTGATGATAAAATGTGGTGGTTTAGCAATAATTGTGGTACTATACATAGGTTCACTGGAGAAGTAATTTTGCTGTTGATGCCCTTCCGATTATTAGAATATGTATTTTTTTCGCTCAGAACTATCGCATTAATTAGAGAAATAGTACTACTTACCCCCAGGCACATGGGATTACTAGAACTGCCTGTGCTGTCAGCACATCCGAATTCATTGGATCTGAAAAAACAAATTACAGAATACAGTAGCTTTAAGTACCGTGTAACATGCCAACTTTGAACCTTTCTAGCGCAAACGTGAGCCATGAAATGTTATAATAAGCGATAATGTGTATGATAGCACAGCGGTTGACATTACAACTACCTTCCGCACGTAGTGCGCAAAGTGATAGTCTTACATACTGGAGAGGATGAAACAAAATGTTTACTCCCTTGAAACAAAAAGACCTGAATTAACCGTCGTGACAAGGCCTAATAAAACAAACGAAATCAAACTAAACTAAATTTCCCCTAATAAAGGCATTATAAAAGCCATACTTAATTTAGCTAATTTAACAGCCTAAAGCCGCCAGCCGGCACCAGGAGAGCCTAATAAACGAAGCATATAAAAATTGAAGCGTAATACATTACGAGAGGTCTTGTTCTATGAAGGAAGATATGATGGCATATCGCGGCAACGTGTGCAACTGGGCTCGTTGGTAATCCGTTTTCAAAAAGCAGCCGCGGTCTAGTGGTTATGGCGCTCGACTGCTGACCCGAAGGTCGCGGGATCGAATCCCGGCCGCGGCGGCTGCATTTTCGATGGAGGCGAAAATGTTTGAGGCCCGTGTACTTAGATTTAGGTGCACGTTAAAGAACCCCAGGTGGTCGAAATTTCCGGAGCCCTCCACTGCGGCGTCTCTCATAATCATATCGTGGTTTTGGGACGTTAAACCCCAGATATTATTATTAAAAAGCAGCCGAACACCGGTACACCAACAAAGAATGGAGGAAGGAGAAGCGCGTCTCCTTGTTATTTCATTCGTCCGTCGCTCGCTATTGCGCTCTTTCATGAAGCGGCATAGCACTCGCTGTGGGAATTGATGTAAGAGCAAAGCTTTAACGACACTAAACGGCAAAAAGGCCCGCCAGGATAAAATTCTCAAAGTGGTTTCGGCGGCCTATGCGTCCCCTAGGTGAGGTGTAATGACCAAAGCTGAGTACGGCGCAAAAAGAGTAAACCTCAAGTTCTGTTAACCCTTTGTATCCCAGCGCCCACACATCTGATCAAAACATATTAGCGAAGTGTGATTAAGCTAGCAAACAAATGTCCTTAAACATGAATTTGTAATTTTCGCATTACTTCAGTATTTCACAAAGACACCTCCATATGAAAACTGTGGTGAACAAGCAGCAGTAAGTGCCCGCAGAACAATGGCGTTCTCCTCAAGCCGTCCATCAAGTTGTAGGTCCAAATTTGTTTTGCTAAATTCACCCTAAATGCCTAGGAGCTTTTTTAAATTATGTGGCTTTAATCAATAAACGAAATGGTTTATGTCGTTTTCATGTAACTTTTGTAGCACTGTGAGCACCCAAAGTATTGTAAGTTGAGCTATCGCTGCGGCGTCCACGTCTGTGGGGGCCAGGCATACATAGTTCATGAGTAAATTTGATGGAAAGGTGCGTGGTGTTAGGACTCGCTTCGCTATCCTTAATAGGCGTTAAAACCCCTTTCAAAATCGTGTTTTGATTTCTTCGCCTTACTAGAGACGTGGGCTAAGTGACGAATATACCACAATTTTCGAGTTTCCTAGCGGAAGCCAATGTACTCTTTTGGAGAGGTCCGCGTTGAAGGAGAGCGATCGGCAAACGAAGGCCTCTTAAACGATGCAACTGCTGATGATGAAAGCGTTCAAGTTGATGCGCGATCTCTTCGGCTAGTTGGGGTGGCATGTGTTTCTAACAGCGAAGCTGTTAGAAACACATGTCACTCCAACTAGCCCAAGAGATCATTGTCCGGCGAACCGTTCCTCGTCCGGCGAACCGAAAAAACTATTGTCATCATAAACCGATATGTGCCACAGCAATTGGGAAAATCCCACTACTCACCACTGGTCTACTAAAAATAAGGAAGGCAATAGTTAGCCCAACAAATGTGCGACAAAAATTGGGTAAATCGCACTACTCACCACTGGCCAACTAAAAATGAAGAAGGCGACAGTTAACCCAACAAATGGCTTCGAAGCGACGGCGGCGAGCCGAAGACCCCGAGTACGTACAAAGAGAGAATAGTAGGAAACGGGAAAGGCGACGGCGGCGGCGAGGACACCCCGAACCATGGAAGGCCTAAGCCGACGACGACGTGCCCGTAAATCAATGAACGGTGCGAACGCTTGGTTTCAGCGCGAGGTTGTGACTCTGCAGTTTCGATATCCGTGCCGTAACTGTGACTGCCTGTGGTTTAACGCGAACTTCTCTGCGCTGAGAATAAAGGTTGCAACAATCTAGCATCACGACCTCAACCTCTCCACAGCAAAACAGTTAGAACAGAACAGACACGTAGCTTAGCCCTAGCAACGACCAAGAATCACCCAAGAAACAACCTGCATCACCTAGCGGCTGCGAGAAGACCCCGAAGCCATGGAAAGCCTAGCGAACTGGATTAACACTAGTCATCCACCACCAATATTTATTGCCAGTGTTTGACACGCCAAACATGTTAATCGGCGACACGGCAGGCATGTCGCCTGCAAAAACGGAGTGCGACTTCACCGCATAGATGTGGTTGTTAGTCAGACCTATGCGCAACTCTGCTGCCTAAAGGTAGCATATACACCCCTCTAACGCGCACTAGCGATGTAGCACGCATGCCGTGCAAGCAAGACACTGGATTTAGCTAAGAGGTTGCGCTTTACATGCGTGCATATAAACGGTGCATTCTACCAGCAATCAAGTACCGGGTACGCTATCGTCGCGGTTATCAATCGCAGTCACAAATCGCGATGAAGTGAAATAATGTCTGTGTCCTTCAGTCTTCCTTCGCCCGCGTTAGACGTGGCCAATCTGCATCGTGTTGCAATCAGCCGCCAATGTAGCTTCAAGGAACGCATGTAAGGCGCAATCTCTCAGCTGAATCCCGTGTCTTGCTTGCACGGCATGCGTGCCGCATCGCCAAAGCACATGTCTCGAGAGCGTCATCTGCTCGCGCCGCAGAATATGAGGTGCCCACCGGCGAGCCATTTCGGTCGGCATACGAAAGCGCACAAGCCTTGCGGCGCCCAGCTAGCAGATGCCGAACTACAGGCCAGCTCATTGGCGACAGGAAGGAGAAAGTATGATCCACAGATGTTCCTCTCCTCGCTCTATATCATAATGCAACACCTTGGTTCCATAAGCACCCAAGAGCGGCGCTACATGTAACGGCGGCCATGCGTTCTGAGTGACCTATTTCAATTTGTGAGTACTGTACGTTACCGCAAAAAATTGGATTGTTTGTTTTCTTATGCTTTCTGCAACGTAACAAAACACACTTGATCCGAAAGCGGATATTAAAAATTTTGCAATATCGATCTTATTTAATTACCCAAATAATCGCAATATAAAAAATATCCTAACGAGCGTTACATGACGGCCACTCCAGATGTCATTGGTTTCATTCAGCAGTGGTTAATCACTGTTCTTTATGTATTTCTTTCTAGTTACCTCAAATGCGCACTATATATGAGTTGTTGGGGTTGAGCGTCCCAACAGCACGATATGTTTATGAGTGACACCGTAGTGTTCGACTCCAGAAATTTCGACAGTTGGGGTTCTTTACGTGCACCTAATTTTAAAAACGGGCCTCCTCCAGCCTCAACCCTGGCTATTACAGAGGCCGCCAAACGACATTCGATCATAGGACATACGTATGCCGCGTCTATTCTATTCGTGCGTTGAAGTTGTTGTTTCTGCTCAATTGCTATAGGCATTAGATATACATTACATATCCTTTGCTCCACCTCCTTCCAGTTCTGCGCTGTTATCGAGGCGAAAGCCTTAGATGCCTTATCAGACGCAAAAATTCACCGGCGTCCCGCGGCGTTCGCGCCAACACGAGTGATGCAAAATATCATCATCACGTGACGACGTCACCATACGACGTCATGGTGACGTCGCAGGTCGCCAAGACTTGCGACGTCCTCATGACGTCACTATACCTCATGACGATGTCACATCACGCGACGTTTCATGGTGGCGTCATCACATGGCTTGATCTTGTAATGCGCTGACAGGTATGACACGGACCGAGAAAAACGAGAGACAACACAGGGAGTTGCGCAATCCGTGTCATACCTGACATACCTGGCAGTGGATTACAAGATGAAGGCGTACCAACAAGGCCATGCTGCAGCCTTATTAGTCGTCACATGGCATCGTTGCTTGGTCCAAGGTGGGCCAATCTCGGAGGCAGTGCAAAACCACATTAGGTCCGGAAAGCTGTCGGTAGGTGGAGGGGCAGGATCAATACAGCGACTAAGACGAAAAGGAAGATTGCTTTCGCCTTCTAGTCGTCTTAGGTGAATGCATAAAGGACCTTGTGATAGTCATCCGCTCCAATGTATTGGAAAAAGAACTGTTATTGGAATACGTTCACGGTGATTGAGCATGATCACACATAGCTCGAAACATACCTTCTTTAGTTGTGCACGCGCGCAATAGGTCTATGTTATTTTTCCAATCGAGCGAATATTATCTTAGCATTTCCAAACGATGCAATCAGGCTCAACGCATCGTGTATGGAATATGAAGGTAGTTCTTTATATTCACGACAGCGGTGTGGTACTATGGCCGCATAATAAAATTAGCAATAAGATTCCTCGGCGATTATTGCTGACGTTACAGAGAAACGGTTAGCATTATTTTGCATTCAAGCGAATCGAGGTAAAACGCACTATGCACTCTAAGAAAAAGTCGAGTATTTGGGGAGTATTTCTGCCACACAACAATAATGGTCCTCCACCACGCGTACTTTCCTCGCGTGATCACCGCGGTCCCGGCACTTTTGGGCCACGAATGGCGCGCACGTTATCAGCGTGACACAGTATTTGTGATGGGAAAGTGACCAGAGCCGGGATTTCAAGAAATAAAACACGAGCAAGCGAGATGGCGAATATTGTCGTGTGGCAGAAATACTCCCCATATACTCGATTTTGTCTTACAGTGTACGGACTATCTTGAAACTGTCTGCCATCAATGACACATCGATGAAAGAGTTACATCACGAAGTGTCTCACGTTTTCATCTTAAACGATATCTACATCTACCAGTCATCGACGATTTGGTTCTATGTACTGGGAAAGCTTTCCTTAGCTGCGGTATCAATTGAGTGGTCACTGGCCAACTCGTGTCTTAAAATGAAAACACAAGTGTTCCAATGTGGGGTGCATTCGAATATATTAAACGCTAACGTTCGATAAAGCTTGAAAGGGTATTAGTGAACCTACGCGATCACCGGCGTGGACAGCAACAATAGGAGTATCGGCCAGCGGTTATATATAAAAAGTAAACAATATTTTCCACTAGGGTTTGATTTTCTTTAGAGGTAATTTCCTGAGCTAAACCGAAAAAAACCTTTAAAAGCATATTAAAGAGGCTTGGTAAATTTAAGACTACCTGCCCTCCTTCGTTGCACGAGTGAACATGGCGAAGTTATCGCAGCAATACTTACATCAATGTCAAAGCGACTACGAGGAGAATAAACGCCGGAGCACTGAAACGAGACATGGTAAGGGAAGTGTGCAGATTTTCCAATAACAAGAGCACTGAGCTGCTGTAAAATTGCGGCCCTATTTATATTCGAAGGTGACGTTCACCTAAAATAGAGCATTGGTATTTTGGCATTCAAGAAGTAGAGTGGGCGACATTGCATAAGCGATATGTTGTTATACCATTATATGCCATTTTTTGAATCGTTATTATACAGATTTTTAATCCATGTAATTAACATCGATTCAAAAATAGCGACTTAGGAATCCTTTCAAGACACCTGACAAGGTCGTACGAAGCACCAAAATTGTTAAATAAAATATGCGTACATTTCTGAGAGACTGCAGAAAAGTACTTGAATTTATTTGTATGTCTGATTGCACGCACGTCTTCATCCTTTTTTTTTTCTTTCTGGTAAGAACAACTTATTGGCATACAATAGACCGCCTAACGTAAATGTGGTAGAAATGCGTAATACTGTTCTTTGGAAATGAGAGCACTGACTCGGCAGCAAACCGCACCACAGCCTCAGCAAGAGCGTCCTCTTTTTCACCTTTCTCTGAGACTCCCTTCGGGATTATTCCGCTATGCCCTGTTACCATCATTGTAAGCCACTCAACAGCACGCTTACACGCGAACCTATTCTTTCTTTAAAGCGTTGCCAGAAAAAGCACTGATCACACCATCCAAAAAGCATATTGGTTTAGCAACTTAACTTCTATGTAAAAAGTGACGAATGTTTTTGCTTAAGCAGCGAAGCTCTTTAAGCTTTTCGTTTCGCCGGATAGTGCGAACATAAATGATTATCCTCATAAACCGAGATGCGCTCGCTTCACCCTCATTCCATCTTCTGCTTCGCTCCGATTACAGGTGGACCTATTAGTCCGACGTGGAATGCAATAGTATGATGGGAGAGTCTATTACGCGACTACAAATCACGTAACATCATCTAATAACACCACGTAACACCGCCTAACAACTAGTACCGTGACTGAAAATCACGTAACGTATATTCGCGTGACTAAAATCAGGTAACATTAGGTAACGTCTAGCCACGCGGCTAAAACCACATAACTACAATCACGTAACATCACACCACTAGTCACGGGACTAAGATCGCGTAACAACTGCTCACGTGACTAAAAATCACGTAACGCCACCTAGCACCAAGTCACGTGAATAAAATCAATGTAACATTACGTAACAGTTACTCACGTGACTGAAACCACGTGACATCACGTTACAGCTAGTCACGTTATGAAATGACGTGACATAAAACAAATGCAACTCACGTGACGTGCTTCTGCCCTAAACCACGTAAAAAGTCACGCGATTGAAACAATGTAAGAGATAGTCACGTGACATGTTGACGCCAATGCCACGTACCAGCAAGTCACGTGACATGTTCCCGTCAAAAGCCACGTAACAGCTAGTCACGTAACTGAAATCACGTAACCTTTGGTCACGTGACTAAAATCACATACAAAACGCAACAACTAGTCACGTGAATAAAACCACATCACGTAACCGCTAGTAACGTGACATGTTCCCACCAAAGCCACGTAACGCGTGCGTAGTGGGGGGAACCGACAGAAACAGGAGAAAGATGGCCAAACCTTGCCGTAGTGAATACTACTGGCAAAAATTTAGCGTTGCAAAGAAAAGCTACTTTTTCTGTGTGAATTAGAATTATCCACTGCAGCGAAACTGAAAGCACCGCACCTGCGCGATTCCCGTGGAGCGTTGTGATCGTCGCAGACAACGCTGATTCCTCCTGCTGCGCTGCTTGTTTTGACATCCAAAGACGACGCACTATGCTCAGACGAGTTCTAATACACGCAAGTGGTGCGAATGGCTACTTTTTCGCACTTTAAAGTCTCAGATTTGGAGCTTGCCATGATCACTTCGCACAACACATGTACGCCTTGGCAGCCCAGCGCAATGGGGTCTGGGTACGAGAGTATCCGTGCGGCTCGCAAGGAGCTTAGGTGCGGGAATGCCGTGCTCTGGTGTATAGGCGACGTTAATTGTGCTGTTTCAAGTGTATTGTAGTAATTGCGATATAGATTTGAAGAAAGTAAAGTGGATGAAGAGACAGCTTGCCACCAGCGGGGACTGGTCCTGCAACCTTCTGATTATGCACCGGATGCTCTTACCGCTTGAGCTACGGCGGCGGTCATCCCATCATCCACTTTATTGCGTACACTTATCATATAACCGTCGGTTGTGCTTCTATCATCACTAAGCGCTAAGGACGTACAAAAAACGCCAGGCCTGCGCGGAAAGCGCAGCACAGTCACAGCGAAAGCTGGAAGAGCGGCATTTCTTGAGACCGTTCTAAACTCTCTTGGAGCTACTGATACAAGTACACTAGCAAGGTACCCACTACGCCATAAATCACAATTTTGGGTGAAGTTCGGAAGCACCTACTAAGCCACTATTTGTCATTCTGCGGAGAAGCGAGGTACCAGCTACACGTCTGTAAGGCATTATGTGCACTTTGTTGACGCTATGAATGATGACGATGAAGAATTATGGTTCAGCCCTTTGTAGTGGGTTGGAAGCTTTAAACGGTCCACCAGTTATGTAATTTGCATTGGGTGACGCTCGGTCACTATTTCCCTCTCCCGCCATGCTGTATACCATATGTTGACGTGGAAGAGAGAGGGGGGGGGGACGAGGAACTTTACTGAGACCCCGAGGAAATGGATCATGCGCTTGGGCTTCCTTGGCAATCAATACAAGTGCACTTGCGAGGAACCCACTACGCTATAAATCATCGTAATTTTTCATATAAATATAAATCATCGTAACTGTGCCATTTTTCGCCATTCTACGGAGAGCCGTGGTACTTGCTAAACGCATCTAAGGCATTACGCGCACTTTGTTGATGCTGTGCCTGATGACGATGAAGGATTATGGCGGAGCCATTTGTAATGGGTTGGAAGCATTCAACAACCGACTCGTTGCGCAATTCGCATTGTGTGACGCCTGGTTACAGAATTCGCCTTGCGTGACGCTTTGTGCTTATTTTGCTCTTCTACCATGCTATATTCAAATGTTAATGCGGTTCCTTCTCGACATGAAGCCTGTATAGGACCTTTTTGCAAAGCAGTTTCAAGCACCGGCATGGCTCAGAGGTTGAATACTGGGCTCCCACGCAGAGGGCCCAGGTTCGAACCTCGTTCCAACCTGGAAACTTTTTATTTCGTTTTTTTTTCTTATTTCGAGCGATACTGGTTACGGACACCGGCGGCGGCGGCGGCGGTGGCGGCGGACAACTACGGCGCCAAAAACGGCCGCTGAAGTGATCTCATAACAGCTTTCGCTGTAAAATACAGTAACGTCACTGAGTGAAGGAAGGAAATTTCGAGGGCTCGTGTATTTGTTTGACGCAACTTTAATTAAAACCAGCAGATAATGAAGCCAAGTAACGTATAGGCGACGTTAACTGTACTGTTTTAAGTGTATTGCGATATAGATGTGAAGAAAGTAAAGCGGATGAAAAGACAACGTGCCGCCGGCAGGGCATGAACCTGAAACCTTCGGATTGCGCGCCAGATGCTCCTACCAATTGAACTACGGTGGCGGTCGTCCCCTCGTTCGCTTTATCGGTATTTATGCGCATGAAACCTTCGACTGTTAATCGGCGCCATCCGCAGGCATGACGGCGAGTGTTCCACAGTAGCCTGCCGATGGCAGAGTAACGCAGCCGTCCTCGACAAAAGGAGAGCATAGTGTGGCTCGCGGCGTGCGTTACAGGTGCTTACGGCGAAGGTCAACAAGGGACAACGCTCAAAGCAAGACTGAGTAGCTAAACGCTCCGCTCTAAAAACGCGAAAACAAAACAAATCACCGAAAACACAAGGAATCGTTGACAATAAGCAATGATCCGTGCTCTATCTTGCCAAGCGCAGGCGCAGGCGAAGAGCACTGCACACACATGTACCGTGTGTACAAAAACATCATTTAAAGTAAAATACAGTGAAACCTCGGTGATACGATCACAGCTCATACGAATTTCGGGGTGATACGAATTTTTCGTTGGTCCCGGCCAAGGCCCATTGGCCTGCAATGTAATGCAGTACGGTTGTTGCGAACCGATTTTCACCCAGCGACGTTTGATACGAACGTACGCTAACGCACAGGTAAGATGAGGTGTTGTCCGCGCAGTCGCGGAAGACGCGCGAAGCACGTGCGAGAGCGGGAACGAAAGCGTGGGCATGCGCGCCGCACCGCCAAATCGTCAAAATCACGGTGTAAGAAAAACACTTTTCTTACGGTCAGAATAAACCATCAGAGACGCGTCACGGCCTCCGATATTGTGTGCGCGAATCTTTGAGGCTCTTTTTTTTATTGATATGATATATAAGGAGATGTTGGTGCACAATTATGGCGCCGGCTACTCCTTAGCCCTTGAGCGAAACTTGAACACATATCTTAAAGTAAAACATACAAGGCAGTTCATGTAAAATAGAACACTCGGGCACACATATGCAAACACACACCTATAGGCACATATCACAACAAAATGATAAAGAAATGTTCCAAAGTCAGCGAATGAAGTCTCTGATAATGTCCGTCGTTAATATTTGGTCCGACCAGCACAAAACAGCAAAGCACACGTCTGGTCTTTAAGAAGATGTATTCGCTCGTGAGTACATAACAGTCGATACGTTATTCACTTCAGCACACACACGTATGATGGGTGTCATATGAGACTGCGCAAAATAAGTACTGCATGTGTTATACAAATGAAAGTTCGGTATTTCTTAGTACTTGTCAGCAATGCCGCTGTCTTGTAAGAAACATGTTAACGCTTTTAAAGCTTGCGTCTGTAAAACTCTAGTTGGCTCTTATGTGCCTCCGTGTGCCTTCTCGTTTAGATTACACAGGACGTTAGCGTCATGCTTCTTTTTTTCTAACGCGTCGACGTGGGCTACTGTCGTTGTAATGTGATTACATGTGCTTGCCTCGTACATCAGACATCGTATGAAAGATGGACGAGGACCGAAAGAAGGCGAGGGCGGTCTTGGCGAAGGAGTCAGGCCTCACAACGTCAACATGCGCGACCGTTGAGGTCCCACTTGTATGTGCACGGCCGTAAATCTCCCAAAAATCATCCCCAACACCTTCGCGATAACAAAATCATAACAGAGAGCCGTGGTTCTGTAATTTTGTGGCCTTAATCCATCGCGTCAAAGCGCTTTATTTATTACTTTTGCTGCAGTACTCCGGTATTATGCAAAGAAGCATCCTAAAATTTGGAAGGGGCTACTGCTGTCGTGGGTCACAACGCATCTGGTTTTAATTAAATACGCGCGTACGGGCCGTATATTTACGAGTGCTGGTATGATTGCCGACATCTAAAAATTTAACTAATAATCATTCAGGGTTCTTCCTGACGTTGCTGCGGCCCTGAAAAACAATAAATGAAAATGTACGCCAGCTTCCTTTTGTCGCATGTTATTTTCCATGCTTTGGTGATACGAATTTCGGATGATACGAAAATTTTTGGTGGTCCCATGAGATTCGTATCACCGAGGTTTCACTGTAATGATGGCGTGGAGCTGTGACTCAAATGCCTTTTTTGTACACCATTTTAGAAACACTTCTGGGCGGGTGGACTGCCGAAAACTTATTGTGCGAACTCAAGCACGGTAGATTTGTGTATAGATCAGAATGATTGTAGCTATGCGTAAATGGTTACATCGCGTAAGAGTATTTGGTACGAGACATCGGTGCCCCCTTTCACCCTATAGAGAAGTTTTTCAGCTTAATAAAGCAGCAGTGGCAGAAATGACTCCTCAACGCGACGTCGCATGTTCAATACAGGGACACATATGCTCATACAGAGGTGCACGTAAAATGAGAAAAATATTCGTGAGCTCCTTATAGAGCTACGGCGTCTCATAACGCTCATTGCAGTTTCGATATGTTAAATTTTGCGATTTGCGTTTGAATCTCTTAGTGAATGAGGGTTCTTAAAGCCTGTACATATAGTTACGAAGTAACGAGAACTAAATGCCGTTTTTTAACAGTGAAGCTGTTTAAGCTATCGGTAACTTATGCTGCGTCGCACAAAACTCGTCAGGTGGGCATGCGGCACAGGAATTTGGAAAGCCCCACTACCGAGTACACAAAATGCGAGCGGTAAACGAAAACTCTGCTCGGCGAAGTGGAGCACGTGTTGCACGTGAAAGAGAGAGAGAAAGAAAAAGAGAAGAAAGCGATAGAGAGGAAGAGAAAGAAAGCAATAGAGAGAATTGAATGGAATAAAGGCGCCAAAATACAGAAAGACAGAGAAAGAGAGAGACGCGGAAAGTGGTAGAAAAGAAAAAGAGAACAAGCCAGAATGAGAAAGAAAGGAAGAAATAGAGAGAAAAAAACAGAAAAAGAAGCAGAGAAAGAGAGAGAAAGAAGGAGACATATAAAGAAAGATGGAGTGACACATGGAGAGAGAGATAAAGCGACGAAAGAAAGAGAAAAAAAGGTACTAAGAGCGAGAAAGAAAAAGAAATAGATAGAGCAAAAAAAGAAAGAAATAGAAAGAAACAGATAGAAAAATCGATACAAGAAACACAGATAAAGAAGGAGAAAAATAAAAGAAAGCAAAAAGGAAGGTCACCAAGCTCTGCTCTTCCTTCAGGCTTGGAACCACAAGGGCCAAGCTGCCATCATTTTTTTGGTGGAGCGTACATTCAATAAGGAAGTTCTACAACGCTTTCTTTACTTTCATTACTCTATAGGTTTTATTAAATTTTTGTGATGGTGTTTCGCCAGGCGTTTAGCGACAGCCGTATTTCGAGAAAAAGAGGCTATATCTCCAATGAAATGCTGCATTGGCCAGCTGTTATCGCAAGCGCGCCAACGCCTGAAGCCGAGTTTCCGTACGTGCCCCAACCAGGCCTCGGACACTTCAGCTATTTTTTTTCGGCAAGAATTTCTCTGTGTCTCTTTTTTCTAGCGTTAGATACACTAGCCTATCCGAGCCAGTTTCGCGTGGCTCCTCAAGAGCCGTGCTGCGCATGCGCGAGGATCAGTGATGTCACACAGCTGGCGCATCGGTGCCGGCACTCCCACGCACTCCGCCGCTGCCGCGCGCGACTCGCTGCCGCCGGTCTGCGCTTTCCAGAGGGGTGATGTCGTAGCCGAGGTAGACGTACTGGCGCCGGCGCGCGCGCAGCTATTGGCCTTCGCTGTGCAGTCGCCGTCTGACACTGCACTGGAGTTGTTTGATAACGCCTCTGACTGGCGTTTGCCAGTGTGGTTTAGCCATGGAGAAGGAGACCGCAAATGCTGCTCAACGGCGCAGAAGAGCGGGGAAGCTTAGCTCATCGGATCCCGAAGTAGTTGCCTGGCAAAATAAATATACATGTGCCTCATAATATGTATACCATGTGCGTGTCATTGGAGCAGCAGTAAGCATTATAATCAAGCTAATCCTAGACAATCAGAATAACTAAGAACAATCAGCTGAACCTTTGCTAACGCTACGTTATCCTGGCATAGCCGAGCTAAGCCGCTGCAACATTTTTTAGGTCTTCCTTTCTGTCTGCCTGTTTCTTTCCCTCTTTCATTCTTTCTATCTCTCTCTACTCGTTCTTTCTCCCATCAAGGTTATTAGATGTCACGCCGGAGCGGCGAGTATTGCGAAGAGTCTGGTGTTGGGCCTGTTGGTACATAACTTGGAAAGGAGGAACCCAGCGTTCAACAAACACGTACACAAGAAGAGAAGTATGACGACCAGATACGCTGAAGTGTGTGGTCCCAAGCGTGTGTGGTCGTCATACTTCTCTTCTTGTGTACGCGTTCGTTGAAGCCTGGGTTCCTCGTGTCCGAGTGTTGGGATTTGCCCAAATTCTGTTGGCACATACCCCTTCGTGATGATGGTAGTTTTTGCGGAGCAGGGATGTTTTTCTGCTAGCTTTAACAGCTTCGATGTTATTATAGACACGCCTTCTTCACTTTAACATTTAAATATATCCAAGGACATCCGCAAGAACACGTTGATTCCAATGAGTCACCTTCTAGTTAGGTAACAACTACGTCGACGTACTTTATAGCCTCCCAAATGAAACGAGAAATCAAGAAGCAGAATGTTTTCACATAGGAGCACACTGTTCATTCAGTAGGAGTGTGCTACTCGGACAAACACACTGCTTATAAAGGAAGAAAGATAGTTTGAATGGTGAATTCCTAATTGGTTTCGGCTTAATTGTTCCAGCATATTTGCACATGCGCTGACTATACCGCGCGTGTTTACAAAAGTTAGGCAGGCATTACACTTCGTAATGACACAAGAAAGCGAAATCCTGGCCGCGGTCATGTAGCGCAATTGAGCCTCAGTGAGCGAATGTACTTGGTCTGCAATAAATTAGCTCCTTGAACGTCTCACAGGATGACATTTGCTTTTCTATGACTATTGAGGCGAAGCTGCTATTGCCTCACACTAAATATAAATATACAACTATGCTTCGCTGAAATGTCTTACACATTACTGTCGCTCTGACTGGTTCCCCTAGCTGCACGAAAACTGTGTATCATTTATAAGTCAGGTATTTCTCCCTTAGTGATTGCGCACATACAACGGCTAGCATGTGACTATTTAGGTGCGTAACAATAAGCCGCACATATCTGCTAGAAATGATTCGTTGTAAATTATAAAGGTTGGCTACATTTTTATTATCCCGGCATATTCCAATGTGTTTTCCTGATATGCACTTGCACAATATAAATCGCACTCTTCTAGAATGGCCCATCGGGCGCTTCATCCATTGTTTCTTGCGATAATGTGTAGAGACAGCCTCCTTAATGATACCAAACATAGTCATACCGCATCAAAGGTTCTCCTGCAATAAATCAAGCATGCTTGGAAGCTTGTAGCTGCCGAGAGGTAGCAGCTGTGGATAGCAATATTGGGCAGAGCCACGCGCTCGGCCTCTCAGGACATGTGTGTTTCAGACTGTACACCTCCTCACAAATTTATCAGACACAATTGCAGCTATTTCTCTCAACGTTGTAATTGGGAATGCGTATGTGATACTGCCAAGCATAGTAAGTGGGGTTCTAATAAGAAGTAGGGTGTTGTTTCTGCATTAGTAGCAGTTACCCGGTCAAGTTAATTGGCAAAACACTACATTTAATGGATCTTGTGGCTGCTTTACTGCTTCCACTGGATCTGGAGCCCTTCTCGCATTATATACTTCACGAATGTTTTTCATAAATTTCGTAGACATGTCCGACTTTGATTGTGATTTCTGGTGACATCGACAGCGACATGTAAATCATCCTCAGTGCACGCGTTCGAGGCAATATCGGCATCGTCATGTGCGAGACCATTGTCCTTCATATTGTGTGAGGTGTGCAAAAACGCTCACATCTGAGCCTTCCATTTGAATCACCGCCACACCATGCACCAGTATTGCTAGGACTCGGAAAAAGCGCTTCGCGTGGGGCAACAAAACAACCTGAAGTGATCATTTCTATAGAGCCAATAGACCGTCCATTTATTCAGTACACCAAGATCTGCTCAATGCTTAAGGTGAGTAAACAAATACGGAGCACCAGGATTCATGTGTTCAAAAATGTTCTAAATGACACGAATAGAGGCATTTAGACAACGCTTGCCGCCTTATTCAAGTGCTCCTCTTACAAATTGTCTTCAATACTGTAGCTTGCTACCTGTAACTTCATGCAGAAAATAAGGTGAATAAATTACGCTTCTGCTAGCGCTACTATAAAAAGAGCGATGGCATACGCGCGCGACAGGTAGAATTTAAATGTAGAGAACTGAAATATAGCTAACAGATATGCTGAGGAAATGTTTTCGTCCTATAGCGTGCAGTTGAATTGATCACGTAGTTGCCAATTCTTAGTAGTGGGATCAAGAGGGCATGCAGCGTTAAGGGTTTCACATTTTATGGGATTAGGAAGTAAACGTGCAACAAAAAAACGACAAGAATAACAAGGACATGCCTCCCGGCACTCGATTGGTATTAACAATTTGTGTACCCCAATCTGTTTAGAAAATACACGTAGTTGCATTTATTTGATATTTTTGCGTATTTGTGTACGTTTTGTGTTTCAGCGTCTTGTTTTATGTTTTGACTGAAGATGAGATAAGAAACACAGATCATTGAAATTCCGTTGTTGAAAAATACCCATCTGTGAGTCTGCTAATAACACAAATGCAAACATTTCGTCCGTCTTTCTCGACAAATTCAGGTGCTCCTGCTACAAATTTTCTTCAATAATGTGACTTGCAGCCTCTCAGTTTATACCGAAAAAAAGTTAATCAAATCCACTAGTGCTAGTGCTACTATGAAAAGTGCGATGGTATAAGTGCGCAACAGGCAAAATATAAATATAGCTTGCTGCGTGCTAGACTTAAATTTCTTGTAAGCCTTTCATGTACTAGGTCAAATTTCTGGAAACGCATTCTCTACTTCCAACAATGAAAACCGCATGTAGCTTCTGGGAAGTGGGCAATCTGGAATTTGCTCTGTAAATCTGAGTAATACCTCTCACGCCACTTTCGCAGATTCAAATGCTTGTGATCTAAATGCAGAAAATTTCCTTTACGCATGCACCAATTTTTCAGCACAGGCACTAAGGCAGTATTGAGGTGTGCGCCACAAAAGATTATTGTGTTCAAGGAAAATACAAAAGCTTTTTAAGTACGTAATACTATGCGACAAAATTTATGTGGAACACAAAGGCTAAGAATAAATGTCGCCGTGACACTACACAAATTGTGGCAGATGACACGCGCTGCAGTAATGAATATTATGCGAACCAGTCAGCTGGGAGCTCGCGGCTATGACGCATTGTTTGACGTCGAGCGAAGTGTTACGATGCACATCAATGTCATTGTGTAAATCGAGTAATTGTGTGCGTCACGAGGCCTTCTTAGGCAAGTTAACTACCCTTTGACGCCTAAAAGGTAGCTTCTAGAGCACCACCACGTCAGCAATAGCGCTCGAACGGAGACGACAGTTTCATGGCGGAGAGATGTAATCTCCTGCGCAGCTAATAACATTGCAATTTGTTGCGCATTACAATGCGATAGCGACAAATAACATTACAATTTGTCGCTATCGCATTCATTGCTTCGCCCTTGCGGTGAAACTGATCTTTAGAAGCGAAACTCCTTCGGCCCGAACCCCGCCGTCGCCGTCGAAGCTCCCTGCAACATAGATGTGGCGCCGGCCCAAAGAGGCAATAAAACGCCGCGCGCGGCGTTCGGCGGCGCGGCGCGATAACCAAAAAAAAAAAAAAGGGCGCTGGCGTTCGGCGCGCGTTGTTGAAAAAACAAGGCGCGCGGCCCTAATTAACAGTTTCAAAGCGTACATAGTCGTTTGCGTCCCATTTCGAAGGACCTTCGCTCATCGGTTGTATTCGTACACGGAACAAGTGCTGATTTTTTCGTTTGAGCCTAATATGCTAACTAGAAAAGGTACAAAAACGGTTGCGCGGTTTATTTTATTCACGCACTCATAAACTGACTCGCTAACTTGGATGATAAAACTGCTTAAACTACCACTGCTATTACAGCGGCGCCTAGTGGCAAGATTAGAATACCTGCTTTTGCATTCTAAGCACTATTTTAACATCGGTAATGCATCCTACTGTGCTAATATTATCAACTCTCAGGAAAAAGCGCGTCTTCATGTCTGTTGTGTCACAACTACATATTGGCGTATATGCAGGCTCACTCCTTCTTCGAACTATAAAATACCAGAAAGCCCTGGCATCATCGGTTGTGCAGTACACCTCGGCAGAGACCGTCGAAAATGCCTAATGGCGACATTAGACAACTTAAAGTTAAAGCTTCTGCTTGCTTTCATTCCTGCGCATAATAAACATTAAAATTTTGCGGCAGAGCTACTAAGCTTCTCTTTAGGCAGTGCGGAGTCACCAGAAAACTATCAGCATGATCGGCCTCTACATAAGCGTGCGCAGGGTTCCCCACCAGGGGGGGGGGGGGGCGAAGGTTCATCGCAGCGCCCCCCACCCTACTGAGACAATGTATGGGGCAGATTTTGCGCCCCCCCCCCCCCACTCTTATAGGTGACAAGAAGGTTCAATGTAGGGGGCAGATTTTGCGCCCCCCCCTCTTAGATGATTAGAGGGGGCGGCCGCCCTCCTCTGCCCCCCCCCCCCCCTGCGCGCACGCCTATGGGCCTCTACCTGCGAGCGCGTTGCTCGGCCGGCGCGCACTTCGTCCTGTTCTGCATCTTATGCTCGATCCCTGAATTCGAGCCCGCCGTCTGCTATCTTCCTCTTCGTCCTCTTCTCGTTCTTAACCCGAACACATGCACCGATTTGTTCGGCGGTGGATGCAATTCCTCTTGTGGGTGGGAGAACGATTTCAGAGAGAGAGAGAGAGAGGTAGAAAGGAAAACAAGAGAAATTCTTGGCGATGCGGGATTAGAACCCGCGCACCCACGATCCGAAAGCGAGCGTCGTAACCACTCGGCTATCCAGGCACGTTAACAGAGTATAGCGTAGCCTTGTATAGAAAACGGTCAAGAATTTCATAGTATAGTGCAACAAGGGGTGGGAAAGGGTAGTGAGTGTGAGGAGCAGAGATGCGATGGACGGGAGGATGGAAAGGAGGCGGGAAGAAAATAAAGCATAGCACAGAAAGAGAAAGAGAGAAACAAAGCGAGAGAACCAAAGAGAGAAAGAAAGAAAGAAATAGAGAGAAAGAGATGAAAAGAAAGAGGAAGCGAGAAATACAATGATAGATAAAGAAAGAAATCAAGACAAAGAAAGATAGGCCCTATTGCAATAACCAGCGCCGTTCCAGCACCCCCACCATGACACCAGTAGGTTTTTTTGCACTGGATCGCACTGGGAACATTGGTATACGCTCGGATTCACTGGGACTCCGGCGAACAGGGTTGGCACTGACTTTCGAGTAAATATTGCCAGACGACGAGAAAAAAGTCGCCAAAAGTCGCCGCTTTTTTACAGATTTCGCCAAAACAGTCGCCGTTCTAGATATGTGCGGCATACCTAGTAATAAAATTTCGACTCACGTATAGCCCTGCATAATACAGTACCATTCAAGTCCCTTAAATTATATTGACGTTTCTCAATGCCAGTCCTATCGCCCGCTTCTCCATGGGAGTGCAAGGTGCTGCTTCTCCGACTAGACGCAAGATGGGCCTGGTGGCACGAGGTTCAATGAATGAAACGCTCAGGATATCCTTCCATTCCTGCCCGCTCGTTTCAAAGGTAAAAGTGTGGTAAACCTTGGGCGAAAACCGTGATACCGTAGGCAATATTACGTACCTTTAAATGAATTAAAAGGATGAAAAGGTTTACTGAAGGTAACACGACAGAATTCTTATAGGTACCGATCATTAGTGAGTCTTACACCTTTTCAGTGTGAACTAATATGATACCAGACGCCACCAACCCTTTCTTATATCTACACGCGTCAATCCGATGCGTTATTAAAGAACAGGTAGACAATGTAAAATGTTATATAGCAATTGTTTTTATTGCACACGCTCACCGAGAACAATGAAAGATGTCTCAATAAATATTTTTATTGCGATAGCAATTATATGGACAGTCTCGGCTGAATTTTGCCGTCGCCCGGCATGCACCGTATATATATATATATATATATATATATATATATAAATGCCCCAAAGAAAAATAATTCAGAAAAATGCTTCCGAAGCGCGGAATCGAACCAGGGACCTCTGGCTCCGCAGCGAGTGGCGCTATCCACTACGCCACGCAACGCAGATCCTCCACGTAGCTAACGGCGAGCGTTATATACACACCCTTTACCGCTGGACGGACTCACAGATGGCCGGCGCTTATAAGCGTTTCTTCATTACCAGCGAGATGGCGTTAGGAGCGCGACGGGTGGATTTAAAAGTCCTCGGCGAGCGCGCTCGCTTCTTGTTATGTTTGCGCAGGGAAAACCTTGCCCTTCCGCTGTCTGCTCGTGCGGTTTTCTCGTGCTGAGGGGAAGAGGGATGTTTCACGCTTTCACCGTGATGTCCGCGCTCATGTTACGGAGCGTACGAAAGTCACTCGAGCTCAAGGGACGCCGCTAAACGAACAAACAGAAGATGAGCGCGAACTATCAAGTGTCACAGCTCGACACTTGAAGCACTCTAGTTTCCTTCGCTGCTTTAGCCGCCTCTGTAACAGGAGCGCTGTTTAAAGTAAGAGTATCCATTGGTGAGCCTCACTTCGTATAGCATTAGTTTCTTGCTATCGCATTCATTGCTTCGCCCTTGCGGCGAAGTTGTGACTTTTTTATTTTATTCCACAAATAGCCGCGTAACCACCCCTCTTCGCTATTTCAAAGCTGTCTTTACGAGGTGAATTGGGGGTACTGCAACAGTGAATAAGTCGCCAAGCTATTCAGAACAGTTGGGGCTTTGGCGGAACAAATGGTCGGAACACGGGGCAACCCGTCGTCTAGCCTTTCAGAAGCGAAACTTCAGAGAAGCTTAAAGCACCGAAAGCTATAAACTTATAGTCAAACACTGCCCCCTCGCGGTTTGCAAGGCTGGCCGCTGACTTACATTTTGCTAGAATGTCGCTGGGGGACGTTCCAGTACCTCCTGCATCTAGATAAATTGAGAAGATACACACGAATTACAGGACGGACATACCGAATGACGTGTAATGTGCACATTATAATCGTGGGTCTAAACCCCAGAAAAATACAGATAATGTTGCCGCTCATTCGTTGGGAAGACACTGAGCTTAGGGTACATAACTCAGCGGAGACCTAAGCCGAAAATCGCCAAAAATTTGCCATGCCGCCATTCATAATTTAGGTCGCCACGGGTCTCTGAAATTCGCCAATTTGGCAAAAAGTAGCCACTATTGGCAACCCTGCCGGTGAACGCACTGGGAAAGAGCTGGGTCGCACTGCTAGGGGCACTGGCTTTGCCGCTGTGATGCTGGCGCTCACTGGGAAGCTCTGGAGACGCTGGAATTTTCACTGGCGTGTGCTGCCACATGCTGAAGCCTGTACGGTTTCTGCCAGTGCCGCGCTGCTTTCAGTATTGTGCGCGGCGGTGCTTCGGTACCGTTCAATATCGAATGTTTGATTCGATGGCACCGTAGATGCTATCCTACAGGTCCCAAACATGTGTCACAAATTTTAGCTTGGCAGAGAAAGGCGATGAGATGAGCAGTATTTTGATGATGTACGTGATATGTGAAATCACGATGATTTTTAATATTTCCTTCTCGAATATGGAGAAAAACGTGTTAATCAACCAAAGCAGCCAAAACTTACCATTTTGCTTTCTACCACACTTTTTTTTTTGTTCATGCAGCGCCAATAACGTCGCTAATTCCTGCGCAGCACTTAGCAGCAGTGAATACACATTTTGTGCATGCCGCGCATATATATCAAGTTTGCATTCGTGATGTGTTGCGGTAATGGCTCCATATCGTAATGTTTATGTCTGGAGGCGTCGGTCTGAACAAACAGAGGAAATCGTTACATCGCCGTGCTGTTGGCGAGAAGTAAATGAGCTCCGGCTTCGCGACCTCTCCCAATGGAGGCCAGAAAAACAGCTGTCGTTCGATATCGCTACACCGGAAACGTATCTTGGGCAAATCTTGCACTTCCACTTACTTAAGCTATACGTTAGGTAACAGTTGAAAAGGTTCCGATGCCAAAATGGAGAAACTTCAACCATGGCAACTCAACTGCACTGAGTTCGGTCCTACCCAGTCTGACTCCCAACGAGCGTTAGGCGTAGCGTGTCGGCCGAGTCCGTCTACATGCCACCGGCGCTTCTTGGTTCAAGTACGCGCAATCCCAACTCGTAAGAATGACTGCAAAGTAGAGTCTGGAGATCCGTTTACCTAAATTAACGAACTTTTTTGTGTACGGTGGCCGCACAAGGAGCGATGACCATCCATGCGACGCGCTTTCAGCACGGACGCAGGCTCACCAAAAGCAGCCGGCCGCACTCGCCGGTACTTCTCTGGCTTATGCGTCAGAACACATACCTGTCAACTGGTACGCATTAGTGAACAAACGCACCGGCATATATTTCCAGCGAATTGCATTTGGTTTTGCTGAGTGGTTTTATATTTGTAGGTATCGATATAACTGCAAATCGGTATACAGGCACGCCCGCTCCGCAGTAATATAGACGCTCGCGCGAGAAGGATACTCAGTATGAATTCATGTGCGCGCGTGTTTGTCGAACGAGTCATCATAAAGCTTCTGTACATGTTGATCATTAGCGAGGTCGAGAAACGGCTATTAAAAATCGGCAGCGACAGCCGTCAAACTGTACCCTGCTACTCGATCGATTTGATAATTTTCGGAGTTAAGACGGGAATTCTTAAAGAACCTTAGCGCTCTTCCCATTTTGGGCGTTTCATTCGTTGCCGGTAGCCCTTTGTTTCTGTCTAATAAAGAAGCAAGCTTGATTTGGAAAGGAAGATCGCGTATTCCTTGAGTATGCGACATCAAAATATGAAACTTGTAGCGAAGCTTATTGGAACTCTGAAGTGGGTCGTCCTCTCCGGCCCCTTCTAGTGGGTTGCCCTCTTCGGACAGAGCGCAGCTCGCGCAGAGTCGGCCCCGCCTTGACTGTCGCTGTCGTGCTGCAGATCGGCACTTCTTTAGGTTCAGTTGTAGCCCGGCGTCGCTCAAACGCGTCAAAACAAGTCTGAGGCGTTGAAGATGCGTGGAGAATTCCGGGGCGAAAACGACGACGTCGTCGAGGTAGCACAGGCACGTGTGCCATTTCAAGTTGCGCAGAACGGAATCCATCATGCGCTCAAAGGTCGCGGGCGCATTACACAGCCCAAACGGCATGACGTTGAATTCGTACAAGCCGTCGGGTGTGACAAACGCTGTCTTCGGTCGAGCGTCATCAGCCATGGGGACTTGCCAGTACCCTGAGCGCAAATCGAGCGACGAAAAGAATTCTGCTCCTTGCAGGCTGTCAATGGCGTCGTCTATTCGAGGGAGGGGATAAACGTCCTTACGGGTGATCTTATTGAGTCGGCGGTAGTCCACGCAGAACCGCACAGAGCCGTCGTTCTTCGCAACGAGAACGACAGGGGACGCCCACGGGCTGTTTGAGGGTCGAATAACATCGCGGCGAAGCATGTCTTCGACTTGCTCGGTAATTACACGACGCTCTGCTGGAGATACGCGATATGGACGTTGCCGCAGCGGTGGTTGGGCGCCAGTGTCGATGTGATGCATGACAGCAGACGTGCGGCCGAGAGAAGTTTGCGCGACATCGAACGAAGAACGAAATTCTTACAACAGGCAGAGAAGCTGGGAACGCTGGACCGACGTAAGGTTGTCAGCAATTGAGGAAGCAAACACATCAGCGGGTGACGAGTCAGATGTGGAAACAGCACTGAGCGTACGGGAGCTGGCACAGTGCGTGTCACCCGGTGCGTCCATAACTTGTGCGTCTTCGAGGGCTTCCGCTCGGCCGAGACATTCCCCTCGCACCAACCTAACAATGTACGGGGATAGGTTCGTAACGAAAATATCGGTGTCGCCCTGAGTGACTTGCACGGTCGCAAATGGCACCAGCAAACCTTTCCTGGTGAAAACGCGGTCAGAAGGGGAAAGAAGTGCAACGGTGTCGGAGAGACCGGTGCAATAGACGGACACAGCCGTTGACGAGTTTGCAGGAACTGTGGTGTCGTCTTTGACGAGTACTTTGGTCGCAGCCGATGGACTGTTCGCCGGCGCCAAATTAGAGAATGGTGAGAGCTCTATTTCGGCTGGTGCGCAACGAATTACGGCGTCGTGGCGAGCGAGAAAATCCCAACCCAGGATGACGTCGTGAGAGCATGAAGAAATTATGATGAATTCGACGGCGTACAGAGCGTCCTGAATGATGACACGGGCTGTACACACCGCTGTCGGGTGAATGCTTTGGGCGCTGGCTGTACGGAGGGAGAGCCCGGAAAGCGGCGTCGTCACTTTTCGTAGTAGTCGGCTAAATTTAGCGTCCATAACGGATACGGCAGCTCCAGTGCCACAAGGGCCAATGTGCGCACGCCATCTACAAACACGTCTACTACGTTCGATGGGCTTTGCTGAGGGCTTTGGCAGTTCGATAGCGTCGCAGCCCTTGCCTCTTGGACTGCGACGACTAGTTTTCCTGGTCTCGGGCGACCGGACGAGGCCGCATCGGTGACAGTGAGCGGCGTCTTGGGGATGGCGAACGGCGAGTAGATGGAGACGGGCGTGAAGTCGGTGACATAGGCGGCGGCGGCTCGTAATATGGACGGCTGTACTGGCTGGTGACGGTCGATCCGACTCGAGGCGGCTGCATGCGATTGCAATAGCGGGCGACGTGACCGGCGCAACCGCACGCAAAGCAGATGGGGCGGTTGTCGGAAGTGCGCCATCGGCTTGCCGGGCTAGGTCCCATCCATGTCGCAGGACGCGAGGGACGCGGTGGCTGCTGGTATGACTGCATGGTGGGCTGCAGTCGTGGCGTATGGATAACGCCGGCGTACGCAGCCGGCACACTCTCTTCGAAGGCCTGAGGCCTGGCGACGGCTCCGGCGTAGGTAAGTGGGGGAACCACAGGGATCCCTGGAGGCGGCCTGGCTACAACTTGCGCGTAACTGAGCGGCGCAGTCGCCCGAGGAGGTTGGTGGTATTCCGGCATGACCTCCGCGATTTCATGCTCAATAGCCCGGCGTAGGGGAGGCAGCAGTGGGGTCGACGGCTGTTCAACAGGCTGCGGGTGAGCGAAGGCCAGTAGAGAGAACTGGCGTGCAATCTCCATCGCGCGACGCCGACCTCGCTGGCATGTCGGCTATTTCGGACCACTCCGGCTTGCTCGCCGAAATCAAGTCCTTCGTGCGCTGTTGAACAGCCGTCGACCTTCCTGCTCCACCGATTCATGCTACGTCACGGTCCACCTCAGGAGCTACTCAGCGATCGAGGCCGTGTCTTCTTGTCGGAAGTCGTCGAAGCCATTCTCAAAGAGTGCAGCGTTGTTCACCGCAAAACTACTGCTTACCACCCGCAGACGAATGGCCTCTCTTCAAAACTACTGCCGAAATACGAAGGCCCCTACCGTGTTGTTGAACGCACATCCCCTGTAAACTATCTGACCGAACCAATCGATCCATCCTCGGACATGCGCCGTCGAGGGCGCGACATTGTAAACGTGGAGCGCCTCAAGGCGTACCATGACCCGCTCATTGTGACAAGTTGTTAGGTCGCCAGGCGGCTCCCTTTTCGCCCCCGGAGTAATTGTAGCGAAGCTTATTGGAACTCTGAAGTGGGTCGTCCTCTCCGGTCCCTTCTAGTGGGTTGCCCTCTTCGGACAGAGCGCAGCTCGCGCAGAGTCGGCCCCGCCTTGACTGTCGCTGTCGTTCATCTTCGCCGAGTGTCCGCCAATAAACATCTTTATAAACTAAACGTTGTGATACTGTATTGACTAGTCCTTTTACAGCAAGGTCAACATGTTTCAGCGTGGCGCAGTGGTAGAATACTCGGTTGGGGATCGTGAGGGGGCGAGTTGTAATCCTCGTGGTGGAGCTTTTTCATACGTCTGTTTCATTTATTGCCCTGATTGTTTTTATATCACTTTCTTCACTAATATGTTCATGTAGGGCACTTAGGCACCGCCGTTTTAACGCTGCAGAGCCGTTTCGGGCTCTGGTACCCAGCGCCTCCAAGTAAAACACTGCTCCAGCGACCCAGTATCCAGCGCCACACTGGGCCCATGATACGGCATGGCACTGGACGCTGGTACCCAGTGGCGCTGGATTTTCCACTAGGGGAGCGAGCGAGAAAGAGAATGCAATAAATATAGAGAGAAAGAAATACAAAAAACAAAAAACAGACAAAACCAGGATACAAGAGAAAATGAAATAAAAATAAAGACAAACAAATCAGTTCACCCAGCTCCGCACTTTCTTGAGGCTTGGCACCACTAGAGCGAAGGTGCCTTAATTTTTTCCACAGACCATGTATTAGCTGTATTATAAACTTCATCTTCTATCAGAAGTGAGAAATTAGGCAATTGATTGCCGAAGCGTTATGTTCCTGTTGATGTTTAGATTTCTTATTTCCATTGTGTGGCGTTTCATTCACCTAAGTGGTTTTTGTAATATGCGCTCCGTATTTCGATAACTGCTGTTTGAATTACTAGCGTACCTATGTACTCATGTTTGACACTTCATTGGCGTTATTCTTGTTGGAACACACAGTTTGTATTCTTGATAACTTGTTATTGTAACAACCAGTTTCATACTGTGATGCCTCACAACCCATGCTGTAAAGGCTTTATGGCCAACTGTATTGTGAACAAAATTGAAAAGGCTCAGCCGCAAGTTACTGGCAGCGAACATTACCCAATTCTATTCAATATCAGCTGTCAATTAGGCAGCACTGGCCATCAATAGGCCACAGTTAGCCACGACTAACTTGCAATTCGCTAATATTAGCCACGGCTAATGAAGTGTTAACCGGCATTGTGTGATCATTTTTGAGTCATGCTAACACTGCTACGCAAGATACGCCTTATAGAAGATGTCTTGAATCTGAGGTCAAAATTCACGTTGCTTATGAACGGGGCACCATTTTGTCCCACGTAGTGGTGGTGGTGGTGGTGGGTATGCTGTTGCCACAGACAAGGTTAGCCTGGAAGACCTGGCCGGCAGTTGCCCTGCCTGAGCGACTCTTTTCATGTAGTATGTCTCGCCATTCATCACTAAAACCTGTCTCTCGTAGAAAACGTAGAAGTATAGTGGCCACTTCCTTGCGAACCACCCGTATTTCATACTTGGCAGTAGAAAACGGCAGGTGCTAGCACACATATTATTGTTCATTTTTTAGTCACCCACAACATTCATAACCCCCTCTTGGCATTTCAAAATTTTCTGCTTTCATCTTATTCACAAAACTGGCTCCAATATGTCGATTGTTTCTGACTACATATGCATAATCGCGCACATCTGGAATATTTGTGATTTGGTAGTAATGTGCAATTGTGCATCGGTATAACGTATGCACAAAGTGTTTTATTTCGGAGAGCATGTCTATTGCACGTTTAATGCTGTATGAATTGAAGTCATCGTGGAGTGACAAAATATAGAGGCCTCAAAGATAGCTAACAGATATGCTGAGCAAATGATTTGATCCTATAGCGTGTAGTTGGAGTCATCACGTGGTTCCCATTTGTTAGTAATGTTGATGAACACTGCATACTAGCGTTAAGGGTTCGATATTCTGTTAGATTACGAAGATGCGTGCAACACAAACACAGCCAACAATACCAAATATGTACCTCACGGTACTCGAATTGTATAAAGAATTTCATACCCCAAATTCTTTTAAAAATACACGTACTTGCATTTATTTGATATTTTAACACGAAAGTGTATATGCCGGGGTCCACCAAGTACATCCCTCACGGATATGACGTTGATAAAATGGACGCCAACGGGTGAGAAAGAAAAAAAAAACAAGAAAAAGATACCCCGCTGGGAATTCAACCCACGACGCTGCGGCCGCGACGGCAAGCGCCCGGCGCCCTACCGAATAAGCTAACTCGGGAGATGCGAGACACGGTGCGAAGGCGCCTTATCTTTCACACATTCTCTTTCGCGGCGGGCGGAGCGGAGCGGTGCCACCGTTTGTGAGATGTGAAAAGAAGTAATGCTTCATGATTGACAATTACTAGCGCTTACTCAGAGATTGCACGCGATATCGGAGGTCATGGTTACAGCGTCTCGATACCAGAGAGGTAGACTGGCCGCGCTGGCATCGCTGAGGCACCCTTGACGCAGTTGCGTTGGTTATGGTCTTTCTTTGCCTTCCGCTTCGTGTTAGCGTGCGTCGGCTCATCGGAGTAGTGCAGCTTCCACGTGCACCAACGGGATTTCTCCGCCGCCGACTGCTTCAATTGCGAGAGCACCGGCTAACAAAACTGCTGCAATACGCGTTGCAGCAAGGACGCGATTTCGACGGGCGAATGTCGTGCCTTGGTAGAGCGAGACTAGCGCCTGCGAAACAGAGGCCAGCGGGACGCACGCGTTTGCGGCTCAGGCTACGAACTTCTACCTCCCCTGTCGCTGAAGCGCAGTGTGTGTTATGTATGCATGAGCACAGGCGTCGGCTACCCATTACTAGAAAGCGCACACCGTGTCGTTTCTCTCCTTAATTGACGACGCTTTGAAGAAGTGCATACCGGCTATCAGTGTTGATTATGAGCTTGTTGATATCATCTTACGCGGGATTCACGATTCGCTGTGTCCAAATATATGTTAACAACTTCAGTTGCCACAACGGTTTAATCATGATTATGGGCGTTAGTTCTCGCGATGGAGACATGCCACCAGGCGTCAACATGGGTGCATCCACGTCAGACGGTGCTATAGCTGCCCAAATCCAATAGACATTGCACAAGCTCCCATATATGACTACACAATGAGCACTACTTTTGTGAAGACACGTTTTACTTTCGTGTTATACCGATTCCTATGACGGAGGGATCAGCCATGTTTTTTAACATCTTTGTGTATTTTTTTATGTTTTTGACGTATTTTTCTTTCTGTACATGCGCGGTATTTTTTGTTCAATACCTGGTGTGGTCCCTTCATATCAGCAGCACCGACGTTCCCTGACGAGTTCGAGATACTGTACGTCTACGAAATTACGTTACAAATAAAATGAAGAAGACAAATCCAGGCATCTAGACTAAGAAAATGTAGCAAAACTCAGCAGTAACGAGACTTGCTTTATCATACTTTCTTACGTGAACGATTTCAAAGTAAGGAAGTGTGACTTGTGGAATTTGGACATTCCAAGCGGATTATAATAATGAAAACCAAGTGCCATGCACACCCAATATTGGCAAAAATTTGGAATACGAATACTGCTACTAGTTACTACTGACGTTTGCTAAATTGGCTTATATTAAATTCCTTCGGCCCTACCAACACGATGGTGAACGCCGCTATTGAAAAAATTATGCACTCTTCCCATAGCAACATTAAGAAGCTTTAATTAGTCCACAAGTTTCTCAGCGACAGCCTTTTACCCGATCGCGGCCCCACAAACTTGAGTTGCCTGGACAGGTGGCGCCATCTGGCGATGGAATGCGGTCAGTCACAGATATGGTACGGCTGTTGCGACGGTGTAACATTTCCCCTGCCTGAGCGTCTGCTCTTCGCCGCTTTCTCAGCATTCATACTACGCGTTGGCGAGACCGGCATGCCTTGCACTATTTCCGGTTTTTGCCGACTTCTCCGTCACGCGAAGACAGTACTGCTCGGCTGGGTTTCGGTTTCGGTGTTGCACATTGTTGCTTATTTAAAATTGTTGTCCAATTTGCCGAGTATTCCTGCTATTGGACCCCTGACAGGGGCGTCTCAGGAACATAAAACACATTGACATGGTCAAAAAATGGCCAGAGTTGGCCTTTAACGTCTGAAAGACATATTTTCTCTCGCGGTGGGCAACATAGCATTGCTTCGAGTGTCGGTGTGAAGAAATACCTTCTTTTAAATTGGCGACACTCCTATTAAGGCGAAAGCGTTAGGTGCTTTGTCAAAAGCTAAAATTGACCGACAGCGTTCCGCGACGTTGGTGTCAGCACGACTGATGGAAACGATCATCATCATGTGGTGATCTCACCATATAAAGTCACGAGGATGCCACAGATAACAAAAATTCGTGGCGTCATCGCGAAGTCAGTATGACGTAACATAACGTGACGTCACGTGATGTCATCACCTGTCGTCGTCGCTTGGTCAAAGTTGCTTGATCGACGCTGGACGGGTACGCCTGCCGGGAAAGGAGCAGCTAAACGCGCAGTCAACATTCTGTTGGCGTTGGTGGTGATTTTTGACGGAAAAACGCCAGTGATTCGCCCTCGAAGAGCGCGACTGCGAGAGAAGAAATTCCGTTTGATAAAAGCGCGTGACCTTTAGTACATATAACAAGGTTTAATTGAAAGAGAGATCTGTTGAAAGGTACTTCAACAAGCAGTGCATAGGACGGGCTCTCTCGAAATAACATCATGGGCTGTCATTTTCACAGTTAACGAAAAATTCGGCAGATCCCACGCGTTGTGGGAATCGGTCTCAAGCGAAACAGTCAGTGAGTACTTCTATGCTGTACTTTATGGCTTTGAGCCAAGCGTTGCGAGATGGATCGACGCGTTTTTGTGAGTGTAGTAGCCGAGTGCACATCGTGCGCTTACCAGCCACGTCGACAATACTGGCGTTTAAAGGGTAAATTATGGTGCGACGTAACGTCAGCCCTCACGTTAGACCACGTACGTCAGTATTATCAAAAATAAGTGCACACAACGGTGCAATCATATGAATATCATTCGGAGCTTTCGTTAATGTATTTCTCCTGGGTCGAGCATTGGATCAATATAACTTGCTGATCATAGGAATACAAACGTAATTTTTACTAAACTGGTATCAAAGCGGATCCAACACTGGAACCACAGACGTTAAGCTGATATGATACCTGTATCGTGGGAGTACATATGTAGTGTTTATTGCTTTCTTGTAACATTAGATAGCCAGCACGACAACCACAACTGACGTTGCACTGCCATTACGCCTGCATAGGCTGTTTTTCCAAACCTGTTTATAGACCTGACATGGCTCTGTAGTATAATACCTGATTGCCACGCAGAATGCTTGGGTTCGTTTCATGCTGGCATCCTAATTTTCATTCTTTCCATTCGTCGGGTCAACGCTGCCGATGTCGGTTTTGTTAACGCTTCCGCATTTAAATGAGCAATGTCTGTTCTCAGCGTCCCTGGGCAGTATAAACTGTCAATGACTTGTGGCACATACCCGTACACCGCGGCCCGTGGTAAACGTGTGTTTGTGCCATACGTGTCAGGAAGAGAGGTTTTGACGACGTACGTGACAGGATTTTCACGTTATTCATGTCATAACCCAACAGTCATATTCGTCAAATCATTTTACCCTCCCATGCCAATCTTGGTCTACACCAAGTTAAGGAGACGATCATAAGAGCACCCAGATGTAGGCGGCTAGATAGATAGATAGATAGATAGATAGATAGATAGATAGATAGATAGATAGATAGATAGATAGATAGATAGATAGATAGATAGATAGATAGATAGATAGATAGATAGATAGATAGATAGATAGATAGATAGATAGATAGATAGATAGATAGATAGATAGATAGAAACGCTCAAAGTGCCAAAGGTTCGCTAAGAAATGCTTCGCATTTAAAACACCAAGGCGCTTTTGTTCCTTTCAAAAGCAGCGGCTAGACTGAACTACGAAGGATGCACGAGCGTAGACTATGGCAGGGCTTAATGATGATTTTAGCTTAAGTTTTTACCGGGAAAGTTGTGTACCACAAAATTTATATCGGTCCTGAACGGCTTGTTAGTTACGCTGTTTTTTTTCACCTCTCAACGTTTTTATCATTATGTCACGAAAGATTACATCTTGCAGTTGATTTTCCCCGCAACTCATTTGCTACGCTTAGAATTGAAGCTATATTTACCTAAATTAGGCTCATCTTCTCTCAAGCACACATACACGGTTATGCACGGACTTTGCGGATAAGTAAAAAAGAAACACCTCTAGTGGACAGAAAAGAGGTTAAACAGAAATCGTTTCCCGGGTAATTATTGTACCCCGCTTTGCATAAGCGTGAATAAAATGATCTCTTGGGGAAAACGTAGCAACAAACACTACTTTGAAAGCAGCCCCATGGTTAAAATGAACATTTTTGATGCGCATATATATGACCGTGATTACTACCGAAGACACATGAGTAGTCTCAAACTTTCTCGAACAGCCTTACGACTACTTAGGCTTTATAGTATAGACGTAAATTACACTTTGTCAAGCCGTGGTATTTTTACCAACTTGTGAATTTTTTAATGAATTCTCGCTATTTTTTAGGTTCTAGAAATACTACCGCATAAGGGACCAAGTATATACATACGTACTTCAGTACATACTTTATTTTTCAAATTTTTTACTAATCAGCATTCTTGCAAGTTCCATTCCTGTTATGATTACCCGGTCCGACAGCACATAAGCAGTTGCCCGGGCAAGCACCGTCACTTCTGGGACTTACTGTCAGAAGACAGGGCTGTAAATTTCAAGCAGTGAAATCAATAATAAAGACACTATTATTGTCCGTCAACACAAATGTTTCGTAGCCTCCATCAACGTTCATGCATGAAATAAAGTGAACAAAACACTCATCCAATGAAGCAGCGTAGGGTGGGAGCGCGTGACAGCATGTGTCAAATAGAAACGTTTCCGTAACGCCGTCTTCTGTTCAGAATGTTATCTCACATCCGGTGAAAGTTCTTGGCACTCAAGCATAAAGCTTCGTATCAAACAAAGAAGTTTCCAAGAAGAAACAGCATTGGACACCTATTGGTTGCACAGTATTTAAGTCAAGGCTACATGCGTTAAAAAAACCTTATGCAGGTTTTAAGACCGTCGTTGATCTGAGTTTGGCAATAACATTTAGAACGTTGCATGACACCTACCGCATACGGAGCAGAAATATCAAGTTAGAGTTCAATGTTCACAGACAGCTGGATTGGGCACTCTTAGTCCGACTAGTCCCCACATAGTATCTCAGTACCCCTAGTGGATCCATAAAACGCTGAAACCGCTTAAATGCGGCTACTCATGAAACGCACTTCCTTGTTTAAGAGAGCGACTGAAACGAAGCTAACGCATAAGTCGGGTGCACCATTTTCAATCAAAGCGGCTTATAAAATCTCTCGCTCTAATTTGGTGTATCCGCGACCTACCACATCTGTATTCTTCAAGCGTGGGTAACAACCACAACCTTTACAATGTAAAGCGAGATAAGACTCATATCCTGAGTTCAATCACCTATAGTGCTGTCGCAGCCGGTGATTAAGGCACTGACCAGTGTGTACAAAGTAAACACGGCCGCAGCTTAAAGAAATTTGGAGCCCGTGCGTCCGATGTACTGATATTCGTGTTTGGTAGTGCAGTGTTTTCATGTTTGGGTACTCGTCACACGTCTACATAGTTTAGCTAACTTGCATTGCGCGAAAAAAAACAAGATCTACCCCATGCCTTGCCGCGGCTTTCTTCAGGTCATGGAAGTGTTCTAATAACTGATCGCTTCTCTCGGTGCTCTCTGCGTTTTCGGTAAAATCTACGGTTTTTTCTGGTGCCTCGGCTCCCCGTCTTGCGGCCATGGACGCGGAGCCTTCCCGAGGCCCATCTGGCCAGAAGTCATCACTGCTGTCAACCGCAAGGAAACGAGGAAGCTTCCTCAGTGACACCGAGGACACCGAACTGTACTCAGTCTCGGGAGATGACACATCAGACGACGGCTTTATCCCCGTCCAGAGCAAAAGGGCGAAGAGAAAGATCTTCAAGGCGACTCCGTCAACTCCTGCGAGTACAGCTACTATGAAGACAAGGCTTGAACGTTGGCCGCACGTCATCATCTTCGTGCCGGAAGAATCGGGCAACCTACGATTGCTGAACAGGCAAGCCCTCTCCGCTTATCTAGAATGTGCGGTGCCCAATGAGATTAAAGACATTAGAGTCAATCCACGGAAAAACATCCTTGCTATAGACGTGATCCATGTGAGTGCGCTCGGAAAACTTCAGCAAATCACGGAGCTAGGCGGCATCAAAGTGCGTCCTTTTATCCCGATGGACGATACATCCATAGCCGGTGTGGTGTACGACATCGATGTTGCAATTCCCAACGCGGACCTACCCACCCTCATCAAACCGGCAAATGAGGGCATCGTCATCACGCAAGTGCGACGTCTTGGTCAGACACGGTGCGTAAAAGTGATATTCAAGGGGGATTGTATACCATCCCACGTCAAAGTTGGGCATTTCCGACACCCTGTTCGCCCATTCATACAAAAGCCACTTCAATGCCATCAGTGCTTCAGGCTAGGGCACGTCAAGGGCGTGTGCCCCAACTCTTTATTGTGCCCCCGGTGCGCTGAACCACACGCGGAAGAGACCTGCCGCTCCACTGTTCTGAAGTGCGCCAACTGTAATGGCTCTCACGCTGCCTCTTCGAAAGACTGTCCTCGCATCAAGAAGGAGCGTGCTGTTCTCAAACAAATGGCGAGAGATAACTCGACCCACAGAGAGGCTGCCGAAGCAGTCCGACGTCGGCGCGGGCGGCGGCGCCATCGTTCGACCTCAAGAAAGGCCCATGCACGAAACGACAGCGCCCACTCCAATGCGGCACCACATAGTCAAACTACGAAAGGGCCAATCAGCTCAAAGACACCAGCGGATAGGAATCTTTCCCCAAAGGAATGGCCTGCGCTTCCGAACAGCTTACTTGCCAAGGAACCTCAGGAGGTGACGCGCCCTCTGGAGACTTCACCCGCCGCTGATGACGTACCTAGGGCACATCGTCAAGTGATCTCTATGCTTCGTTCCCTCATGGGCGCCATTCGAGAGGTGTTATTGGACATGGGGACAACGCCTGCACGTAGTGCACTCAAAGTACTGGACAAAGTACTGGACGCTTTGAGCCCAGTGCTTGAATCTCTTGAGTAGAGCCATGGCTGCCAACCACTCTTCTTTTCGATCGGAAGTCAAGACAGCGTCCGTCATCCAGTGGAATGCGAGAGGGCTCAAATCACGCCTTTCTGATTTTCGTCAATTTGTGAACACTCACGGTTTCCCCATCATCGTCATTTGCGAGCCCAACATATCGAAACCTGTCAGATTATCGGGGTACGAAGCTGTCATGTCCTCGACAAATGGGGCATGCAGCAAAATCATCGTTTATGTTCGGCGTGAACTCACTTATTTGCTACAGCCAACTGCGCCTGATGACGACAATCAATATGTGTGTTTGACTGTTAAAAAGAACAAACTCCTGTTTACTTTAATAGGCGTTTATATATCGCCATCGAGTACTTTTAATTCACGAAGATTAGAACATATATTGACTGTATGTCCTGCTCCATGGGTCATTATAGGAGATTTTAATGCGCATCATCTGGCATGGGGAAGCACAAGGACAAACGCAAGAGGACGACGATTGGCAAGTTTCGCCTCGAATCATGGCCTTTCTCTCCTGAATGATGGCAGCCCAACGTTTCTTCGAGGTGTGACGTACGGTAGCTGCCTTGATCTTACTTTCGTCTCCAGCTCCTTCACCAGATGTGTTAAATGGTTCTCGGACATTGAGACACACGGAAGTGATCACATTCCTACCTATCTTCACATCAAAGGGCTCTCCAAGTCTTGTCTACAGAAGACCATCAGAA
The DNA here is from genome assembly GCF_013339695.2 of Rhipicephalus sanguineus. NCBI lineage: Eukaryota > Metazoa > Arthropoda > Arachnida > Ixodida > Ixodidae > Rhipicephalus > Rhipicephalus sanguineus. The sequence goes on from NC_051179.1 coordinate 67,183,405, forward strand.
TGACTAACTGGACCACTTTCCAGTCTGATATGGAAAATGTTTGCCAAGCGGGCCTGCCCACTGGGCTAGAGCAAGCAATCAAGAGCACAATACAAGACGCAACGCGCCCGATCGTGATTCCTTCTAAGCGAAACGATTTCGATACAGAATTGGAACGACTTCGAGCGCTTCGCCGTCGTGCGGAACGACGATATCGGCGTACCAAGTCCATACATGACCTCAGGACAGCCAGGCGAATGCAAAAGAAAATCCAGCGTCGTATGGACAGATTGGCCTCCCAACGGTGGACAACGTTTTGCCAGACATTAGACCCTCGCAAGCCCCTCTCTCAAATCTGGAGGACGGTGCGTGGTTTGCGCTGTCATCCTGAACAGCGCTTTCCCTTCAAGGCGCTGGCACTCTTTCAAAAGCGACAAGACATCGAAGTTGCAGAAGATTTTTGCGCGAGGATCGCTGACCAAGCGGTTCGTCCAGATCCCGTTGCCGGATGTGCCATCCCTTGTTCCCGTGATAGCCGAATGGACCTTCCTTTTACAATGGAGGAACTCGAGGCAGCACTGGCTTCATGCAGGCGTTCTTCATCTCCGGGGCCAGATGGCATATCGTACCGAGCCTTGTGCAATCTTGGTGAGGCCGCGCGGGGAGAACTACTGCGACTCTACAACAACTCGTGGCAAGAGGGCAACGTTCCCGACGAATGGAAGACAAGCCGATTAGTACCACTTCTGAAGCAAGGCAAGTCCCCACTTGACCTTGCCTCGTATCGCCCTATTGCATTGGCCAGCTGCGTGGGGAAGATAATGGAACGAATGATATATGGCCGCCTGGAGTGGTATCTAGAACACTACAAGATCTATCCAAACTCTATGGCTGGCTTCCGACGTGACCGTTCATGCATAGACAATGTTCTTGATCTCGTTACGTACGTTCAACAGCAGAGATCACGTAAGCGACTATCTGCAGCGTTGTTTTTGGATGTGAAAGGCGCCTATGATAATGTTCTACACGAGGCTATTATCGATGCGCTTGAAGTGGTTGGCCTTGGTGGTCGAGTTCTTCGATGGATTGGTAGCTACCTGTCTGCAAGGTCATTCTTTGTGTCCACCGAAGACGGCCCCACCACACTACGCTATACCTGCCGAGGCGTTCCTCAAGGCGGAGTACTCAGTCCCATACTATTCAATCTCGCACTCATTCAACTTGTCGAATCCCTGCCAAGTACGATCAAGATCTCTATATACGCAGACGACATATGTGTCTGGACCTCAGCCGTTACACGACTTCAAATACGTGCGAGACTTCAAAAGGCTGCAACATTGACAGCGCACTACCTTAGCAAACAAGGCCTCAGAATATCCCCGGAGAAATGTGCATTGGTGGCGTTCACGTGCAAACCAATGACACCATATGCCATTTCTATTGACGGGCAGTCGATTTCTTATGCCAGAACATACAAATTTCTCGGCATAATTATTGACAGAAACCTCAATTGGAGCCCACACGTGGCCTATTTGAAGAAGCGCCTGACGGCCATTGCCCAGCTGCTCAAGTTCCTGGGAGGGAAAAACTGGGGCATGTCAGTAGATGCAATGTTAGAATTATACAGAGCACTCTTTCTTGGGTTTCTGAGATATAGTCTGCCTGTACTAACCAACACCTGCAAGACAAATCTTCGCGTTCTACAGGCTGCACAAGCTCAGGCACTCAGAGTTTGCCTAGGTCTGCCCAAATGTGCGCCAACAGAGGCGACTATTGCCATCGCCAAGGATATACCAATACAAACGCACATTGCGTTAGAAGCCTTGAGAGCCCACATAAGGCATTTTGCTCGAGCTCCTAACCACCACCTGGCAACACTGCCCTCAGAAAGACCGCTAGCATCATACTGCGCGACAATCTGGAGCTACTCCGCCAACCTACCGTCAGGCTTCAGCCCCGCATCCAAACCATCGATTCCACCTTGGTGTTTAATTCGCCCTGCAGTGCATCTCAGTGTACCAGGAATCAAGAAAAAATCTGATTTGTCATCGCCTGTCCTGAAACAGCTATCTCTGCTTCTACTGCACGAGAAATACACCGACCACATACATGTTTACACCGACGGCTCAACGACCATCCGTGATTCGTCCGGGGCAGTAGTTGTCCCAGCGAAAGGTGTAACTGTTAGCTTTAAGACCGACCACCCAACGACATCAACGGCTGCTGAACTGACAGCTCTTCGCGCTGCACTTTCTGTTATCAATCGCGAACAACCGCAGCGATGGTCAATTTTTAGTGACTCCAAAGCAGCCCTACAATCTCTCTTGTCAGCCCTACGGCGTGGACCATATGAACAACTGGTATTCGAGATAAGACACCTCATTCATACGTCATTCGAGAAGGGACACCAAGTGACATTTCAATGGTTGCCAAGTCACTGCGGCGTGCTTGGCAACGAACATGCCGATAATGCTGCTCGGTCAGCTTTGCAAGGAGACAAGGAAGAGGCTATACCGCTTTCAAGGTCTGATGCTGCTGCCATGCTTCAAAGGATCGCAAAGAATATTTCGCACTCAACACTGAATACGTCAAGAAGCCAAAACTACCGGCAACACCACCTAAACGAGTTGCGGCGACTTCAAATACCATGTGGACTCCGCCGAAGAGAGACCACTCTGCTATGCCGCTTATGGCTAAGAGTGGCTTTCACGAAGTCATATTCGTTTCGAATAGGGATGGCCGACAACGCTCTTTGCGACGCCTGCGGCACCGAGGAGACCTTGCAACATATCTTCTGCGACTGTCCTCGCTACGCTGCGCAGAGACGATCCCTGGTATTCGCTCTCGCTCATCTTCACAACAGACCGTTGACACTAGACACGATTCTCCAATGTCATCCTGATAACTCATCGAGAATACAAGCAACCAAGGCATTGCTCAAATTCCTAAGGACAACAGACTTACACGAGCGGCTGTAGACTTTTTAATGATGCCGCATACCGCACAAGACTGCCGCTCTGCGCTGTGACGTTATGTGTGTGCGTGTGTGTTCCCCTCTCTTTCTCTCTTTCTTTACTCTTCTTTCGATCTCCCCCATCCCTTCCCCCTGTACAGGGTAGCATACCGGTTATGCCAAACTGGTTAACATCCCTGTCTTTCCTCTCTCCCGTTTTCTTCTTCTTCTTCTTCAGGTCATGTGACAATTTGTGTACCCACGGGCACGGCCGGTCTAGAGGCGCACTCCTTCCCTTACGGCCTGAGCAGCCGCCGGGAGTACAATGGAACTTTTTCTATACAGTCACGACGGCGCGCTCCGCGTGAGGGCGTCGCGAGCCAACCGCCCAAAGCGCGTTTCGCCGCATGCGCTTCGTGTTGTAAACCAGCTGTGCCCGGCCAATTTCTCGTGCTAATTACTTCTTTCGGTTGTAGCAAGCGGTGAAGGAAGTACAGGTGCGTGTGGGGACAGTCTGCCTTTCTCGGCACTCGGCAATAGAAGACGCACACGCAGCGCTGCTAGCAACAACAATATTTTTTAAGACGCGACCACCTTATATTCGATGGAGGCGAAAATGCCCGAGGCCCTTGTGCTTAGATTGCTGTGGCTGGAAAATGAATTTTTCTGTCGCCGCTGGCGTTGGAAACTTTACAGACGAGACGTACACTGCCCTGCTTTTCGCAACAAAGTCCACAGTGGAGACAGTCCGATTTCTTCTGAGAAAAGGAGTAAACTATGTGCTCACGAAGAAATTTAACAGTGATCCTATAGGGGCATTGCTTGGAAAATTGAGGGAAATGTGCGGGGGCAATGACGCGCTAGACGCAAGAGCCGTCACTGCTGCTTTGTACCACATTGTCAAAAAGGAAAAGGCGCTACCTTCAAAAGACATGGGCATTCGCGACGAAAACATTGAAGAAGCGACGGTGTCTATTCCGGAAGATGTTATTGAGGAACTTGAAGCTCTGCGAGAACCTCCTCGCAAACCACCGAACTCTGTTGCCTATTCAGGCTTGGTGTATGTAGGTGGGTATACATTGCCAAACTCATCACTGACGTCGGTTGCGAAACATGCGCCATGCTAGTGACGACAAACAAAACGAGCAGTCCTTTGTATCATCTTCTCCGTCAGCAAGAAGCCTATGATCTACACTACCTAAAGCCGGAGTTACTATCAATGCTGGACACAATTGTGACGTTCTTCGAGAAAGCAGTCAACTATCTTCCTCGAACGAAAATCCTCGAGACTCTGCAATTGACTGTTGAGCCATGCCTTGAAGATTCGCCACTTCTGGACTGTCCGGAAGGTGTGGACAAGAGTCACGCGAGAGTGCTGGCTCATATTGTTTCTGAGAAGTTTCTCCGGATTCTTCTTATTAACTACACAAAAAAGTTAACAGATCAGAATGACAGGCCTTCCGGTTTTATTCACAAGCCCTCGCGGAAGCGTATCAGGCTGTGACAGACTTGACTCCTTTAAACTGTGATCGTCACTACAGCGTTTTACCAGCAGTGATTTTTTTTCAGTTCTCCATGCGCATATTGTTGTAGTACCAAGGAAAACATTCTGTTTCCCATTGAAAGGATTCTCTGAAAGTTTTTTATGTTTCCTCTTTGTCTGCAGCGTGGCCGTCCCCATTATGCAGTGACTTTCACTTTTTTGAAGTATTTGTTTCAATATTAAAGCACGAATTAAATGCCTCCAACAAAAAATGTGCAATTTTGTTACTTTCAAGTACAGCGACGGCCGGCACATACATTTGAAATGAACATTTCCTAAACCATGATTAAACCGTTTCTTCAACCAAATGCAATGTTCATCCTCTTACTTATTCTCGAAGTTACAGAAACCTAAAAAAAAAAAGCAAGGCTGTGTTATAACCGCGTCGATGCTTTGCCGAGCAACAGAAGCGGGCTTGCGGCCTGCGCCACCACTTCTGTAAAGCGGAATTTACCAGAGTCATCATATATACTTGCTACCATGTTTCTATCGCATTGGTACCATGAATACCATACAGAGTACCTTCAGAAAGCGCCACGGTACGTCGGAAGCCGAGCACTCCCTGCGCGCACTAGCCTCCGTATAGCCTCCGCAACGGCCGGGAGTGAGTTAGGGAGCAGTTGGCTCGGAGCGCCCCCACGAAATTGCGGCCATAGGTAGCAACAGCCCCCCGTGCGCAAGCCGTAAAGGAAGGAGCGAGCGCGCGCCTCCAGACCGGCCGTGCCACGGGACAACCTCGTACGCACCTCTCTTTGGTGGAAAGCCTATGTCTACCGCATGCTCCTTGCGAAGCTGGTTTAGCAGCGTTTTCGCGATCGTTCAGTCGGTCGCGAATCGGTCAGGTACCGTTCAGCGATCCGAAGCACGAGCCGAGCGTTAACGGTGCTCCTGGATGGAGGCGCATCTTCTTCACAATCGCCCCCGGTGAACAAGAGCCATCCTGGCGACAGAGGCTCGTAATATGACTTGAGACGCGAAACATGCACGATGTCACGTCCATGGCGGCGCATGTCGTCCGATTGAGGAACTGACTCAATAAGAAAATTAACCGGAGAAGTTTGCTGCAAGATGCGGTAGGGTCCTTCGTGCTTCGGAACGAGCTTCGAGGAGAGTCCTGGAGTTTCGCATGGGAGAGATAACCATACAAGGGACCCTAGGGCGTAATTAGGGTCTGGTAGTGAGGTAGTGCGGTTTTATTTGTGACGTTGCTGCTCTTGCGATGTAAACGGGTTGGCGAGCTGGTGGCACTATTAGGCTTGTCGAGCAACTTACGAGACAGGTGGACACGCGGAAGCAACAGGACGGCAGGGAAATAGAGTGTCGATAGTATGTGAAGGCTCGCGTCCTTAAAGCAGAAAGAAAGATGAAAATCCCGTAGTTTTGTATAGCGATGTTGTATGCGAAAGTTGCATATAATACAACACGGTCCCAGTTACCTTGCTCAGATGCCACGTACATCGAGATCATATCACCCAGTCCGCAGGTAAGCCGTTCTGTGAGCCCGTTAGTCTGCGCGTGGTATGCCGTGGTCGTTCCATGAATGATGTTGCATTCAGAAAGCAGAGCTCCGAAAACCTCGGAGTGGAAAGCGCGGCATCTGTCAGTAAGGAGCTCTCGAGGTGCGCCATGCTGAAATGTGCGTTTCGCCTGTCCCTGTCTTCTTGTGTCCCCGTGTAATTATGAGATTTCAAGCCCACAACAATTGTTCCCTGGCTGCACTTGGAGCGGGACGCCGGAGCATACACTGTCCGATGATTCCTTCCCCTCCTCCTCATTGTGCTGCGCAGCCCTGTCTCCCTGGGCCCGTTCGCTGCTGTGGCGTTGCGACGTGTTTTGGCAGAAGCCGTACTAGTGTAATAAATAGCTTTCGTTTGTTCTTGGAGAATAAAGACAAAAGCGAATGTATGTGTGCTGACGTGATACAATTAGGGCCATATCTTACCTGGTCAATGCATTTCACCGGCTGGTTTGCACGTAGCCAAGCAAGCACACTGTAGTTTTCGGTGCTAAAATGAAGTAATTTCCTGTTATTTCACCAGGATTCACCAAACTCTAGAGCAAATATTTGGCATATAATACCATAGTTTTAACATAAATATCCTCGAAAAACCATTTTACATTGGTATTTTTGAACATCTCTTAGCGTACATGGTTAAACCCATAAGTTGTGGAATTTTGTTATATTTTGTACTAAAATTATCACTTGAAAATAAAATGTACCCTGAAATGCAGCTTTGTTGTAGCACATACCTGTGTAACGTGGGCCGATGTATGCTGGTACGAGTCACAGGTGATTGACACTTTATATCTACCCAGACAATGGTAATTTAAATGTGAGGGCCTGCATAGGTCTAGAAACTGCTTTGGAAAAAAGGCCCTATGCAGACGTAATGTCGGCGAAACGTCAAGTGTGGCTGTAGCGCTGGCTATTCAATTTGATAACCAATCAATAAACACTACACATGTACTCCTAAGATACGGGCGTTGTGTCGCGTTAACGTCAATTGTGGTTCCAGCGTTGGCTCCGCTTAGTCTAATAAACGTTACATTTGCATTTCTATGATTCAGCAACTATATTCGAGCGTTGCTCGACACCGGAGGAACACGCAAACAAGAGTTACGTATGATATTCACGCCATCGCACCGTAGCTCGCACTTCGTTTCGGTAACACAGACGTCTGAGCTCTAACGTAGATGCTGATACTACGTTAAACCATAAGTTACCACTTAAACGTCAGTGTATTCGACGTGTCTGGTAAGCCCAAGAGGTGCACACAACTCTTTCATTTACAAAAAAACACTTCGACCTACCTTATAACGCTTAGGTCAAAACCAAAAATGCTGTATAGAGCTACTGGCTAACTGCTTCACATGAAACCGCTTGCAACCACCATGCGTGGGACCTGCCGAAATTTTGCAAGGGCCATGGTAATCGGGTATTCGCCACACGTGACTGAGGGATACGGTTTCAGGACGCACGCGACAGCCAGTTGAGGTTATTGATGTCATGACCTACTAATCGTGTTCGGCATTCACACATGTCCTCCTTGCCAATGTTGGTATGTGTCAAGTTAAAGATACTGCCACGAGAGCGTCCAGACATAGGCCGCTAGATAGATAGATAGATAGATAGATAGATAGATAGATAGATAGATAGATAGATAGATAGATAGATAGATAGATAGATAGATAGATAGATAGATAGATAGATAGATAGATCCGCAAAGAAACGCTTCGCCTTTAAATACTCACAGGGCCCCTTATGCACTCATCTCAGATGACAGGAAGGCGAATGCCATCTTTTTTTTTCTCAGTTGATTGCATTGATCCTGCCCCGCCACCGTCCGAAAACTTTTTGCAACTAACATGGTAGTCAGCCGCCTCCAGTGTCAGAAGCACCTCACCTGGTTTTCCACGGCCTCCATTATCGGCACACCTCTGACCAAGCTACGATGTCATGTGATGGCGTCATCATGTGACGTTACGTCGCGTGGTGTGGCGATGACGTCATAATGATGTAACAAATTTCGGCAATCTCTGACGTCACGGTGACGTCATCACATGACGATTATTCTTTGCATCACTCGTGTAGGTGCCGACGCGGGACGCCGGTCAATTTTCGCGGTTGATGAGGCATCTAAGTCTTTAGTATTTCCACTTGACAAACCAGCTTGCTTCAACGACTGCACACGAAGGCATGAAGGAATAATAAGTAATAATATCTGGAGTTTAACTTCCCAAAGCCACGATATGGTTATGAGAGATGCCGTAGTGGAGGGCTCCGGAAATTTCGACCACCTGGGATTCTTTAACGTGTACCCAAATCTAATTAGGCGGGCCTCCAACATTTTTGCCTCTATCGAAAATGCAGCCACCGTTGTTACGACCGGGTATTCGGATCCATCCCACCGCTGTCGACCAGTCGTTACGAGCGGCGACGTTGGCCGACGCGGACTCGGGGGGGTAGCGTGGAGCTGAGCGGCGGGAGACGTACCGCAGGCCCAGGGACGTCCGGAACAGCAGGAAGCCGAGGCAGACAGACCGGCGTTGAGGAAACTTAACAGACGTTTATTTACAACATCACAGAGGACAGGATCGTCAGAGCGACATCTAGTCCGATCGATCCGTCGTGAGCAGACGCTCTGCTGCTCCTTAAATACGCTTCAATACAAAGACAGGGAAACTCCTTATGCGGCAAATGTCCAATCACAAACGTGCATGCCTTTGAAGCTGCACAACTATAGCTCCTTATGCGGCAAATGTCCAATCACAAACGTGCATGCCTTTGGAGCTGCATAACTATAGCTCCTTATGCGGCAAATGTCCAATCACAAACGTGCATGCCTTTGGAGGGTCCGTCTCTTCGGCACATAGGTCACCGCCCCCAGGATGGCACTCCAGAGACCACTGCCCTCTCACTCTTCACGTCCGACCAGTTCGGAAGGGGGGGGGGGGGAGACAATGCCACCTCGGGGAACTGGTAATCCTTTTAAGGGGTATTCAGACGGGGGAGGAATGCTCGGGGGAGACGGGGGGGTTGCGGATCACGTGACCACGACGTCACGGATTAGCGAGTGGGCGTGACCCCCCCGCGCCTCCTCGGAGGAGACGGGGACGTTTTCCCCGAAAGGACAAACAATCCCCCGGCGGTGGGGGATGTGGCGGAATTTCTGGCTCTTGTTTGGCCACATTGTTGCACTTGCTCCTGCAGAGAGCGGCAGCGGGTGTCCAGTCTGCAGTTGGGGTCATCTGTAGCTGGGGTCATCGTCATCAGCAGCTGGTGAAACGGGCGGTACAAGCCACAGGAGTAGTCTGGTAACACTGGTCTCCCCCTCCGTTCGCCCCGTCCGTGTGAGTGGGGGGCATTTGTGGCGACTTCTCCTCGCGAGTTGACGTCACTAGGCTCCGCCTTTACCCCCCGAGCATTTCTCCTCCGTCTGAATACCCCTTTACGAACGAAGGCACCAGCCTTAGCCAAAAGCACACTTGATGCAAATACGCGACCCACGGAGGGGTCCCGCGTGTAGCAGCCAGCTCCCCACCGAAGCGCTCAGTTCAGGGAAAGACAGCAGGTGTAGGTGTCTAATCCGTTCTCCGAACTGGGGGGGGGGGAGTCCAAGAAGCAGGAAAACTCGTTTGGAGACAGCTGGCCCAGGACCCTCGCATTTGCTTTGTAACACCGTGGCCGGGATTCGATCCCGCAACCTTTGGGTCAGCAGTAGAGCGCCACAACCACTAGAACACTGTGGCGAGGCAAAGCATGAAGAGATGTGAACACAGTCACAACAACCGCATAATCGGAAGCAATTACTTATGTGCAAAAGCGCACGAAATTGCCTCACAAATATCCATGTGTCTCAAAAGCGCAAAGGAAACGCTACCTGTAGAACCATTGAAATGCACCTGTATATATGCGAAGAGGGGAGCCACTGTTCTCAAAGTCCAGCATAATTGGCCTGTTCAGCCTTTACACCCATCCTGTGCCGAGCCTACGCTAAAAAGAAACGTATGTGCTATTCCTTTCGGTGAATGCTTACTTGCTATGATATGACTCTCTCTAAAAAGATGCGTCAAAGGGACCAACAACTGGCCAGATTGTGTGATTAGATCCTTGTAGAAATGAAAAGACCTTGAAATATAGTGACAGACTCTAGCATCCTTTTCGCGTTGTGAGTATGGTTTATATTTTTAAATCGTGTTTAAATGTAACAGAAAACCGGTATGTCGCGCAGCCTAGCGGAAGAGCCCTGAAGCTCGAATATGGAGTCGATCACTTTGCTGTACGTAGTCAGGTTGTCTGATGCTGTCATGCGTGCCATAACTAGTCCTGAAAATTCGAGTATGTATATTATTATCTATCCCCGCGCTATTCCGTGCTGACGAGGTAAAATGAGTTGTACTGTGAGAAGCTGCGCTGCCTTCGCGATAAACAGTGGACAATGTCGAGCTGCACTGCATGCACGCGAAGTGCACGTATGCGCAGCAAACCACCGCGCTCGAACACGAACCACGCTCGCGCTCATTGTTTGCGGCATGTGTTGTCACTCGTGTATACGAATTCGTATTCGTCGCAGATCGAAAAATTTTGATTACAATTGTTTCATGGCGTTTTCCACGTTACTATTCCGCGATTTTACACTCTCACCGGTAAGCTTTCCGTTGCGCTAAGAAAAATCGGCACCATAAAAATTGGATGTCGGTCCCTTTAGGTTTCTGCTGGGTGACACGACTCTCCGACGAGAGTATAATGACCTCCAAAGTATGTACATTTAAATATAGCTTTATGCATGGGAAGTAAGGACTCACAAAAAGAGTTCTAAGGACACTTTTGTTTTACTGAGTATACAGGACATGTATTCTACGGCAGGCTAACAACGCAGGTGCGCGCTGACCAGCGCTACTTGCAGTCGCCCTCACACACGATTACATTTCTCCCTACTAGCTATCGTACGAATCCACTCCACACCCTTATCGCCACTCCCAAACTTGTAATACGCGGGACGACAGCAACAGTGCGATCATTTTCGTTCCTACCGCGACCGCTTTCCTACACACCTGCAGCATAAAGTGTCATGGCAGCCAATACTATCCCATTAAACTACAGAGTGGACATAGTACAGAACAAAGTTAAATGGCTTGTTGCATTCAACTTTTTAACCAACAAAATAAGACCATCTTTGTGTAAATGCAAATGAAAAAAACCCCGAATATTGCTGGACAAATAAGTATGCGAAGGAATGGCGCAATTGCTTAGGTACAGTAGACTGAGGCCGCGAAATACATTTCTTGAAAAAGCGAGACGCAGAAGAGAAGACAGAGATGGCGCTTCTCTGTCTTCTCTTCTGCTTGTCCCTTTTTCAAGAAATGTATTTCGCGCCTCAGTCTTCTGTACCTAAGCAATATACGCACCAACTAGCCCAGAAGCAAGTCCTTTTGGAATGGCGCAATACATGTAGGATAAAAAGGGAAATTTCCTAAAGTAACGCTCTAGAATTTTTTTAAAATAAAATGATGCAATCAGAATACTTACGTCAATATAATTGCAACTGTAGCGAACAGAAATATCGGAAAAGTGAATAAACTCATTTGAATTTCACAGCTGTACATTTTGTCAAAATGAACATAGACTCTCGGTCGCTCCTAAGTGTCGTTGGCAAAGCATATGCGACTGCTTTATTCAGGCTGTACACGATACAGTTGCTTTCGTACAAAGGTGTGCCCGCTAGAATAAAGATCATATATTGTTGCACCAAACGAATAAGAATAGATTCCAGCCATGTGGGAATAACAGAGAACTAGTATTTGAGAAAGGAAATAGACACAAGACTTGCCAGCAATAGCTGACGTGTTACTACTTTCTAAAAGAGTGCAAGCGGTCTGCTAGAGTACACAATACTGTGAAACAAAAATTCAAGGGTACGAGTAGCATTATTTAAATATTTGATGCTATGAGTGCCTGACGCTATGAATGTTTTAATGTGTGGATTACCGCCTGTTTTAGAGGACGTTTATTGCTACAGCACTTATAGAGGCAATGGAAAGAAATATTAACAAACAGGTTCGGTGGCTTCTCTAACCGCTCTTGGTGTGATAGTCCGTAGAATGTGCAAGTGTAATCAGAATCAATAACACTTGCTATGGCGTATATCGTGAAATTTCAAAACAATGCGCGAGAAAACGCGTCTTTGCGCGAAGGAAAGGGGGGCTGCGGTGAGCTCTCTCGGCCGGCAGGTGTGATGATGAGTGCACCAAAACGGGAGGCGGGAGGAAGGAAGGGGTAAAGGAAGTGCGCGTCGTTTCACCAGGCCGGCCTGTGGTGTTCAGGCCGGTCAGAAAAGGTAGTGCACGCGCCGTATCTCAACGGAAAGTCATATAGGGTTGTTACTACGGTTGTACGAACGCAGATGGCTGGTGGCCTCGTGGATAACGTCGACAGCATCTCCGGATCGCGAAGCTTAATTGTGCGGATAAGATTACCTCGCAGAGGGATAAAGGGACCCAACACTTTTGCTCATATTTTTGCTGGGAAAGTCAGTGCACTCTAAGCCAAAAATGGCTAAAAGGAGAGGAACTACAGCTTTTGATTCAAGAGACCACTTACTTCCCACAGAGACCAAGGTCGGCCACGGCTGCCGCATTTTAGATGGAGGTGAAAATGTTTGAGAGCCGTGTACTTAGATTTATGTGCACGTTAAAGGGCCGTGGGTAGTAGAAATTTCGGGAGCCCTCCACTACGGCGTCCCTCATATTAAATATCGTGGATTTTGGACGTTAAACCCCAACAATTAATATTATTACTTGAGACCAAGTGGAAAAAGATGCCTGACATTTTCTAAACAGTCGGGTAGACCACACGCATTGTAGGAATCAATTTGATGCGATGCAGTCACCGAGTAGCAGCCTATGCCGGATTTCTCGCTGTGAGCCAAGCATTACGAGGTGGGTCAAAATGTTAGTGTAAATCGAGTAGTTATGCCCATATCGTGGGCTTGCCAGGCACGTCGACTACACCGGCGTCTAAAGCGTAGCTCATAGTCCGACGCAACATCGGCAGTCACGTTAGAGCAGGGTCACCAGGTTTTCACCACGAATGGCAAGCTACGGTGCGATGATGTGCATATTATATAGCGGTCGTCGGCACATTCCAGAAACGCTTGAGTATAGGTTGCTGAGTAATAGCTGTACATGCGTAATGTTTATTACATTGTATAAAGGCGGGCAACCAACTGTGGAACCACCATTGGCGTTGTCCTGACATGACCACACGATCTTTTTCCTAAGCAGTTTCGAAGTACTGTCGTTGCTTTCGGTAGAATACTTGACTACCACTCAAAAAACCTTGGTTTTATTCCACTTCTAGCCGCGATTTCTATTCTTTGCATCGGAATTTTTCTTCCGTCGATGACTTCGCCGATGCCGGCACCACATATTCGGCGACACGGGTTCATTCACGCTATCGCGTTAAAATTTCCTAAGTATGGCTCGATATTTCTACGAAGCGCTAGCGAAGATGAAGAGTGAGACAGCATGAAAGAAGACGTTCCCTGGTTTCGGGTGATCTTGATACCCGATTCTTGGCCAATCCGCCGGGATAGGTGTGAGCAAAAATTTTAGGATCTGCATCTACATCTACCTGTCACCATCTTATATGCCTGGCTTCTAGTGCTCCTCTATATATATTTTTGTAAATATAATGTGCAATGCCTTTTCTCCCAGTAAGAATTTAGTGGAGAGTGCGAGTTCTCCCATCTTCAACATTCCCGACGCTTCTACGCAGCGGACGCTCCTTGACTGCCTCCGCCATGCCTGGTGATGACGAAAGGAGGATGCCTCGGAAACGTCGTCAAACATCCCTCGACCAAGCGCGCTCCAACCAACCGCGCGGCTACCAGCCGCCACAAACCACACCGTCGTCCTCACGCAACGGCGCGACCCATGCACCTTTTCCGGCGCCGACAACACTGATGTCGAGAATTGCCTTCAGTTCTACCAACGCGTAAGCGCACTGTACAACTGGGGCCTGACGCTCATACTAGCCAATATTTTATTTTACCTTGAAGGAACGGCAAAAGTTTGATTTTGCAAGCACGAGCAAGAGATGACGTGTTGCGACGTCTGCAAGCAAAAATTGATTGATCTTTTTGGCAAGCCCATTGCCAAATGAGTGCGCACACGGACGATTGCAGCGTCCATTCCGACAACCGTAAACCAGCGCCGGCGCTAACACGCAAGGAATAGAAGCGCGCGTCGACGTCGCTCCTTGCTACGACGTCGCTCCTGGAGTGAGTGGAAAGCCCGCTGGTGCCGCGTGTTGGAAGCCGCCAGTCGGAGGGCTTGGAACCACCTGCGAGCATTTGCTTTTTGTGAAAGGGAAAGGGAGGGATGAAGACGGAGGAATGCCCTTTGCGACCAGAACAAGATGCTTGCGGGGACGCTCACCGGGGCTCTTGTGGCTTGAGAACAGTATTTTTTTTTTCGTGATTTCCTCGTAATTATTCGCCACGTTAGATTTATTCACTTTATGTCGCTTTATGTCGCTTAAATTTATGTCGCTTTATGCTCTAACAACACGTTATCAGTGCAATTTGTAATTTTTGGGGAGTTGAAATACTTCAATGGACGAAATTCTGCTCCTGATGGAATCGAATACCGATTTTTTTTCGAATCGAATATGCAAAGCTTCGAATATTCGCAGACCCCTAGTTTAGAAACGCTCCAGTCATCATGTGCCATTTTTCATCACCATGTTTGTTTAGGATAGGACATTCGAATAGTAAGTACGCTCTTTTTCCGAGTCACTCTGCTTCCTGAATCGAGAGCACGCGCACTTGGATTGCGCAAACAAATATTACAATGACATCTTAACTACTGGCCTTTATCACAGGTCCCTCGCGGCGCGCCCGTTCTGCAATTACCGGTGTAACAACCAATGCTCTGTTACATACGTTGGTGAATGCACATATGGTGCCACATTTCCCTTACGGGAAAATTGGATGACAGAAGGATTCGGCGTGTTACTTCTGAGAGATAATTAAACATTCATTATTGAAGAACTAAAACTCGTTCTTGTGGTCGGACCTCCTAGTCCGTAACACCATTGGATTCTGCCGCCGTCCAGGCTCGAATAATCAGGGCGTCTTGCTGTTCCAGGTCCGAGGTGGACAGGGCTCCCTATCACTCGACTATTGTCGGATTATATTTATCCCATATAAGGGTATTCTGTTAGCACGTTCTCACCACATGGTACAACGTGGCCTTCGCGGGACTGAATTTGCATTGCGGAATGGCACGTCGTTGCGCCTCTTTTGGATAGCACGTGCCTATAGAATTCAGAATTCATACATAGCACGTACGTATGAATTCGCGCTGCTGCCTGCTTTGCCTTGTTTAATTTGGGATAAAACGGGGGCAGAGGGCGTCTGCTCAGCAGAATGTGTTGGGGGATGTCAGAAGATGAATAGAGCGGCTGGAGGTCGTCCTGTTCGGCGCAAAGGTGCGCTGGGGAGGAATGCGTGTAGTCGTTATGTAAAAGTTTTTGGGCAAAGATATCAAGAATATCATTGCCTCGAACTCCCGTACGCCCTGCTACCCATGACAGTTGTTTCCGCTGACCTTCCTGATAAATGCCTCAGCTTGTTGCATTATTGCGTGTGTGAGGTCGCCGATGGCGCCTTTTGCTAAGTGACAGTATGCCGGCTCGGAATCTGAGAACAAAAAAGCGGCTGAAGCTATACCTGCCCCTTTCATGGTTGTGATGTCTAATCCAGTGGCCGAGAAGCAGTCTATCACCTATCCGCTATGTACCACGGTTGCCGTGGCGCGGTTGTGAAGTGGTCCGGTGGCATCTGCAAAGAAGGCGCCTGCTTGATACGAATATTTGTTGCGGGCTTTCGCTCTTACAGCTCTCCTGCCTTCGTGGTGAACGGCGTGCATATCACGAAGCAACTGTCAAATAATAACTTCCGTCTACCAATCTGGTGGTAGTGATTGCTTGCTGGTGACCTTCGTGTGGATGCTGGCCAAAGCGTCTGCATGGTGCGTGCGAGCCGAATCACATGGTCCATGCAATAAGCTTCAAATACTTCTGGCAGTGTGTTATACATGTTTAGAGAGAGTCATGGCAATGTATGGTTGCTTAATTCATCAAACACATTTAAACAGTCAATCACGTTTAAACTGCAGGCGTCACCTTCTTTTATCACTAAAGTTAAATTTATGACAATATATCTAACATCACTGTGTGTAAATTATCGGAGAGTTAGGTATCTTAGTTGCTTTACTTGCTTCAGATATACTTTATATTGTGCCGGGAAAGGCGTGAAGATGAAACGTTCCAGTATTGTTCGGCGTAGCAATATTGAGTACTGCTTCCATGATGATATGAATAATGCATCGCTGTGACCTAGAGGCAGGAAAAAACTGTAACAAAGCAACGCCCCGAGAGGCGCACGTGCTTGACATTACACAATCGTACGGCACAAATGATAGGAGAAAATATATGCGACAATAGAGGCGCAGAAGAGCGTCTTATAATAGCATTTAGAAAAACATATCCATAAGGAGACGCGGAAACCATTTCACAAGAAATTTTCTTCTGCGTCTTGTAGTCATTCTGAGAAAGTATGATTTTAATTCGGTTGTGCTGTGCTTTGAACAAGGCGTTTTACCTATAGTTATTCTTTATTTCTAATCTGCAAAAACCGCCAGCAATACTGCTAAAAGTGAAAGTGAAAAATATAGAAAATTACGTTTAATCAATAGTACAGTCAGATGCTGTATGTTGTCATCACCAGAGCGGCGTCGCCATCAACACAAATGATGCAAAAAAAATCATGCAATAATGTCCGTCCAAAGTCACGTGATACTCAAGCGAGTGTGTGCGCAGTCGGCGTACCAAAAGTCGCATGACCTAAGTTCAACGTGACGCTATAAATGGCTTCATGTCTGAATGACGTCAGATCGGCATAACTTGTGACAACACATGATGACGTAATGGCGCGATATTGTCACTAGGTCAAAGGTGGGCCAATCACGGTGCCTGTGCAAAACCATGTGTCGTGCACAAAACTTGTAGTGCCTCAGATGCGGGAGGCACTGCGAAAACACTTCAGGTAGAGCAAGCATTCACTTTACCATACTGAGAATATAAGAAGGAAAACTTCAGCGAAAAGCTTCGGCAAGTTCATGCAGTCATTTATGCATTTCCCCAAGAAGACTGGAAGGCTCACACATTCCTTTATGCATTTACCGAAGACGATTGGAAGGCCCAAGCCTTCCAGTCGTCTTAGGCTAATACCTGAATTCCGTTGAAAACTCATTGAAACTGTAGCGAAGCGTTGGAAGTTTGTAATGGGTCGCCCTCTCGAGCGCTTTCTAGTGGGTCGCCCCCTTCGGCTCTTCGCTGACAGCACGCTCCTCGCGCTCGGAGTCCGCGCTCTGTCTTGACTGTCGCCGTTGTGCTTCGTCGACTAGTGCCGTCAATAAACGCCTCAATGCCGTCAAAGCACCATCGGTTCGCCGGGGTGGGTCCCATCCATGGCCCAAGACGCGGTGGATGGGGTGGCGGCTGATAGGACTGCATGGTGGGCTGCAGTCGTGGCCTAGGAATGACGTCGGCGTACGTAGCCGGCACACTCGCCTGGAAGGCCTGTGGTCTGGCGACGACTTCGGCGTAAGGATGTGGGGCAGACACAGGGATCGCTGGGGGTGGTGGCCTGGCTACAACTTGCGCGTAACTGAGTGGCGCAAGCGCCGGAGGTGGCTGGTGGTATTCCGGCATGACCTCCGCGATTTCCTGTAGAATAGCGCGGCGTAAGGGAATCAGCAGTGTGGTCGACGGCTGTTCAACATGCTGCGACTGCGGCAAGGTCAGTAGAGAAAACTGGCGGGCAATTTCCTCGCGCACAAATGACTTGACCTCGGCGAGCAAGCCCGAGTGATCAGAAATGGCCGACAAGCCAGCGAGGTCGGCGTCGCGTGATGGAGGTCGACGGGTCAGCAACCGCTGCCGGCGCAGCTCCTCGTAGCTTTGGCAGAGCGTGATCACCTCTGTCACGGTACGAGGGTTCTTGGCGAGCAGCATGGTGAAGGCATCGTCGTCGATGCCTTTCATAACGTGTCGGATCTTGTCAGACTCAGACATGGTTACATCGGCCTTCTTGCACAAGTCGAGGACGTCTTCGATGTAGCTGGTAAACGACTCACCGGTCTGCTGAGCTCGTTCACGTAAACGCTGTTCGGCTTGCAGTTTACGTACGGCAGGTCGGCCAAACACGTTGATGATGGCGGTCTTGAAATCAGACCACGTGAGGAAGTCGGTTGCGTGGTTGTTGTACCACAGGCTGGCCACACCCGCGAGGTAGAAAACCAGGTTGCTCACCTTTCCTGCCTCGTCCCATTTGTTGGGTACGCTCGCGCGCTCGTATATCGCGAGCCAGTCCTCCACGTCAGTGCCATCCGCGCCGGTGAATATAGGAGGGTCGCGGATGCGGGGGGAACCGGAGCATGGTGTCGGTACAGGGGGAAGCGTTTGCTGGGCGGCGTCTTGAGGCATGGTAGAGGGCACGGTACGGGATCGAAGCGCCAGGGGCATCGAACGGACCGAAGCTGGTTGGACGGCGCAGCACTCTCCACCAAATTATAAAGGCGTTTATTGACGGCACTAGTCGACGAAGCACAACGGCGACAGTCAAGACAGAGCGCGGACTCCGAGCGCGAGGAGCGTGCTGTCAGCGAAGAGCCGAAGGGGGCGACCCACTAGAAAGCGCTCGAGAGGGCGACCCATTACAAACTTCCAACGCTTCGCTACAAAACAACCAATTTTGAGTGACATAGCAAAAAATGTAGCGCTGTTTGTCCTAAGTCACATAAGGCCGGGTCACAGCGAAGCTGGTGGGCACCTAGTTGGTCCTGGCTTAGCTACGCTTTTACGCTCTCCCAATCCATCTTTCCCACTCCTACTATTCTATACTACACATGGCTACACTTCGTCTCTTTTTATTTTTGTGTCTGTTTTTTTCTATTGGTTTCTTTCTCTGTATACCTATTTCTTTTTCTTTCCCGCTTTTTCCCGTTCTTCCCTGTCTTTCCCTCTCTCGATTTTGCTCTTCATCCTTCTTTTTGTCCATATCTCTCTCTCTTTCTGTGTTCCTTTTCTTTCTACGCCATGCTTTACTCTCAGCCCTTCTCTTCTCCGTCCTTTTCACCCTCGATTCTTCTTACCACCCCTTACTATACTATACTATACTATACTACTATACTATACTATACTATACTATACTATACTATACTATACCACACTATACCATAAAATGTTATCGTATGCTCTGTTAGCGTGCCTAGATAGCCGAGATTTTGCGAAGTTTGCATTGAGCTTGTGTGCACGCTGGTTCCAACCTCGCCTGGCCAAATTTCTTTCGCCGCTGAATTTGTATTTTTTTCTTTCTTTCTTTCTTTCTTTCTCTCTCTCTCTCTCTGTACTCGTACTCTCACCCATCAGGATTATTGCATCCCGCGCCGGACAATTGGCGCACGTGTTCAGGAAACGAAGCCGGAGTGGGCGAAGGTGAGGAAGATGATGAAGAGAGAGCGTGCCATTGCATGATAATGATACTTTTCTATCTAGGACACACGGCACACCTCGAGCATAAGAGATATGCTGTAAAACTCCTCAGATTACTGAAGGCTAATTCAATTGCCGGGCGGATTCTAAGGGCGGACGTATCGGCCCCCCGAAACGCACCACGAAAGCGCGGACAATTTTGAGTTGGTCCTTTTAGTGCGCCAGCGAACGCCGGCTGTGGTCCAAAGACCGAGTCAGAGCCGAGAGTCGGTAACACAAACGAAATATATTCTCAGTTAAGGCAGTAGAAATATCACAAACAGATGCACACTCGGCTGGCATCAGTTACAGCTTCCCAATATAACTCAGATGATGTTGACACAGCGGGAACTAAACGAACATATCACGCGCTACAAATGCAATCTCATGCATGACAACTATTCAAGAACAGTTAAACTCCTGAATATGCTACAGCGTATCCAGTCCACAATTCTTGGACGGCACTTAAATGCTTCTCTTTTAGGAAACACTCACGTAACTTGTCACTGCTTACACGGCGTCATCATCCGACTCTTCCAGTTAGACGATCGGCCGTGTGCACAACATCATAAACACGTCTTCTTTGGCTGACGGAGCCACACACAACATAACTTCACCATCTCCGGACCGACTGACGCACTGACTGACTCACTGGTCGTCGGTGCACGCTTTTCTCTCCTCACACCCGGGTGCCAGAAGCGTCGGGAGTCTTCTTCGGCGTGCAGCACAGCCAAAGCTAGGGAAAGAGCGACATGTTTCTCGATAGTTCTAATCGCGGCGGCGTCGCTCGTCGTCGCATCATGCTTCCCTTCGAGATGCTTCCAGGTTTTGCCGGGCATTTGATCCGAGGCGGCTGGTTGTCTACGTCTGTCTCGAGTAGGAGAGGAGGGCATCGGCGCGCTGGCGTCTTTAATATTAGTTTTTTTCTTTGTTCGCGCTTCTTGGGCGAGCGGCTGGCGCCTCGCTATCCCGCTGCCGTTTGAAAGCGGTCGCGCGTGCGTTTTATTCACGCACTCGTTTGTGACAAGCGTACTTATATTTAGCAAGATAATAATTAGCATGATCATAATGGCTAATGTTCTAATTACCTCGGATTTAATTAGCGCTCCTGATTAGGTTTGTAGTAATAAGCATGGTGTTATTTAACTCGGTCTTAGCTTAACAGTTTATTAGCATGGTCATAGTAAGATATGTGGCTTAAGTAACTCGGTCTTAGCATGACTTGGCTTAATTAGCGAGGTCATAGCATGTCCTGACGTAATTAGCTAGGTAGACCGCTCGGCCAATTAGCTCATCAGCCGGGAGCACGTGATCGGGGAGCGAGCAGACGATGACGAGGATGGACAGGACGCGCAACAGCCCAGCAACGCGATAGAATCTATAGGCCGGCCACGATGATTATACACGTGGCCTCGGCGATTAGCTCCGGCCGCGGTGTTGTAAGGCGCTCGGCCGGAGCTAATCTCAGAAGTCACGGTGCTGATTATTCTGAAAGATACGTAATGCAGACATTAAACGCTTCAAGATGAATTTAAATAGGCCGTACCTTTAAAAATATCGTTAGTAACCTTTCTGACACGTTTCTTGCATGGGCACACTTCTGCACTCAGCTAAACGGCAAACAGATGAAAGAAGATGCCTCTGGTTTGAAGACACCACCCAACCTTGCCGACATCCCTTGATGTGACTAGTTCGTACATATACATCATTGAAATTTCAAGCGCGAACTGCGATAGGGAGAAGGGAGGGAGGCAATGACACCGGAGCTTTGTCTTTCGGCAGTGTCGCTGCTGTCGTTCCCTCTCTCTCGTGTCCCTGTCGCAGTTCGCGCTTGAGGTTCCTAAGATGGCTATTCCTCATGCGACTAAATCGCGTCTGATGAGCAGGTGCTGGTCGCCCTCGATGACGCCTTCTACGTTTGTGGGTTCTTTGCTGCCGACGGAAATGATAATGCTGGAGAAAGGCGGAACAATGAGCGGCTCGTCAAACACAATCAATATGTGGTTGCCTAGCGTCGTGTGTGGCGACAGCGCTTTTTCTGAGGACAATGTTACCGGCTCAAATCGCACGTCAATGAGGGCACCGGGATGGTTTAGAAAGTCCATCCCAAGTGTCACGTCCCTCGAGTAATGTTCTAGGATTACAAAGCTCGCAGAATTGTTACTGATGGTGACTTTTGCTGTGCAGACTCCAGCCGGCGTTATTAGACGGCCTCCAGCAGTCAGGACATCGGGGCCTTCCCAAGCAGTCTTAATGTCTTCAACTACACAGCAAACGGCCACTGACGACGGAATGGTCGGCTACAGTGTCGACGAGAGCGATGACGTTGTAGCCGTCGAATAGCGCGTCGAGGTTGCTAGGTCTAGCGTTGCAGATAATTCGCGGCGTTGGGTTACGGCTACGTCGGCTTATTACGCTGCTTTTACGTCGCGTCGTTAGGTATTATTCAGGCCGCGAAGTTTTCCCGTCAGTGCTCCGTTCGGCTTGCGGTGTGTTCTTAACTAAGGCATCGTAGCGTCGTCTTAACTAAGGCATCGTAACGGCGGAGCATCTTCGGCATTGCGACGAACAGCAATCACACCTCCATCGGTTGCTGTTTCAAGTTTCCTGGATATGGGCTGGTGGAACGACCCCAGGTGGGGCCGCTGCATGTGCTGCAGGCATTGCAGTCAAATATAGAGGCCTGGCAACGGTGAACACGAAGGTCGTCGGTGCGTCTTCTGCGTTCCTGCAGAATAAAAATTGTGACGGAAGAGAAAGGGTTATCAGTTATGCCAGCCGGTCGCTATCAAAGTCGGAAGCCAACTATTCCACAACAGAGAAGGAGTGTCTTTCTATTGTCTGGGCTGCGTCAAAGTTTAGCCCCTACTTCTACGGCAGCCCCTTCAATGTTGTGAGTGAATACCATGCCACGTGTTGAAGAGCTAACTTGATGAACCCTTTATGTAGCCTCGCACGGTGGAGTCTGAGACTTCAAGGATTCTACACCACGGTCGTTTACAAGTCCAGAAGAAAGCACTCTGACGCCGACTGCCTGTCGCGAGCTCCCGTCGAACCGCTGCAGCACGACGACCAGGACAATGACTGGTTCTTGGGACAATTTTGCTGAACGACAGCGGGCCGACCCACAACTCAGGTGCATTTCGGAATACCTCGAGGGTGAGATAGACGTTGTTTTGAAGGTATTCAAGCGACGACTGGCGTCATTTTTCTCCCTATACAGCCTCTCCCTGAAGAAGGACTTCTGGCCACTGTACGCCAACTACCTCCTCGTAGTACCTTCAGCATTACGTCCAGCGGTTCTGGAATCTTCGCATGACGACCCGACGACTGGACGCGTTGGATTTTCTCGCGCGCTCGCGAAGATACAAGAAATTACTGCTGGCCTCGGCTCACTTGACGTCGCCAATTACGTGTAAGGACTTGCCCAGCCTGTCAGCGATTGATGACACCACTCGCTAGACCACCCTGACTACAGCAGCCCAAGAAGCACCTCGCCGACCGTTCCAGCAAACTTGTATGGACTTACTGGGGCCGTTGCGGCCATCGACTGTCGGAAATAAATGGATCGCCTTAGGTACCCATTACCTCACCCGCTATGTCAAAACAAGAGCCCTGTTTATAGGCAGTGATACCGAGTTAGCGAAGTTCCCTTAATCCCCTTCCCCCAGAGTAGGATAGCAAAACGGACGTGCATCTGGTTAACCTTCCTGCCCTTCCTTCCTCTTTCTCCTCCTTAGCGAAGTTCGTCGTTGCGACAGTCGCAAAGTGGGCTTGTTCGTAGACGAGCACTTGTTTGCAGCGTGAACTCGACACAAAGACAAAAGAATTCAGGCACCAAGAAGACACATGCGCAGCAATAGTAGCGACAAGAATGTTTATTTTTCCAGACCAGACCACCCTATATACACCACACAAGCCACAGTGAAAAAGATGCCGTGGTACTAACAAAATACATTCTCAAGAGAGTCAGCTATACACTGCACAGGGTGTCCAGGTTTGGTCCCTGCCGGCGGCAAGTTATCTTCTCGTCCACTTTACTTTCTTCGCATTTATATCTCCTCCTCCAGTGCCTATACATACGGGGTGGCCAGTGAATGGTTGTGCAGCGCGAGCTGTCAGTTTTGAACACGAAAGTGCTTTATGCCGGGGTCCACCAAGCTTCAGCGATGTATTTCCGTCCCGGAAAGGACGTCAAAAAATTTGCACGATCAGATCGCAAAGAAAAAAATGTTCCGTCAACAGGCACCGAACCCACCAACGCTCGGTCGTGGGTTCGACACCGGGAGGTGGCAATCTTAGCCCAAGCGTCGTAGGAGCGTCGGCCTCGCTTATAGCATCACGCTAATACACACGAAAAATAGCTCTGCGAAGCGCGCCTGCCTCGCCCGGCTGTAACACCGCGTTCCCCGCTCACGCACTCGCCCAGCGTTGGCTCGCCCCGAGAAAAATCGCGGCCGGGCTACCGGGGCGGCACGACGCCCTTTGCATTTCTCTCTAGTCCGGCTGTGGTGTCCAATCACGTTTCAACATTCCGCGCTCTCTGCTCATACAATGCCGAGATTGTGTTATCTATTCTGCCTGAGGGTGGATTCAATACTTCCTCCTTGAGTATGAGAAAAATGTCCTATGCCGAGACCCCTGTGCGGATGCCGAACATCATATTCAGCATAAGCTGCTGTTTTTCAACATGTATTTCAAGTCGCTGCAGTGTGCCCTTTTCGAAGAGCTTCTCCAGGCACGAAGTCAGTGAAGTAGGACGAAGGTTATTGAGTGTTTTGGGTCTGCCTGTTTCGGGTATGAGGACTATATTGACCTTTTTCCAGCGGGCGGGTAGGTCTCCTTCTGGTGTCCAAATTTAGCTGTTCAAGTAGTCAGTGAGGTCTTGCAATGTTCGTCTGTCTAGATTCCTGATCATAGCTTTGGTGACACCATCAGATCCCGTGGCAGTGTTTTTTTTGGAAACTCTGAGCGGCTGAATCGAGCTCCTCCACCGTGACCGGAGCGTCTAGGTTGGGATTGGGGGACACCATGTATTGTCGCCCAGCTACATTTCTCGCAGTCGAGGACCTGGTACTGCCGATATAGATTTTTGCAAGCTCCTGGAAGAGTTGGTCGGTGCTCCCGTTATATTCAGCGGCTAGTTTTGTTAATGTACTTGTCATTTCGGTTCTCGTGCTTGCAGGATCTATGATTGCATGCAAGATAATCCACGGTTTTTTGGCTCTATGGTGCCTTTGAAAGAGTCGCAGAAAGCTCGCCAATTGCTTTGTGGGAGGTCTGCAGCGTTGGTATTGACTTCATCAGTTACCTTTTACACAGTGACATTGTAGTGTTGTTACGGGCTCTCCTCTTGTCTTTCATTCTTTCTTACGGCCTCTACCCTTCCCCAGTACAGGGAAGCCAACTGGAGTATATTCCTGATTAACCTCCCTGTCTTTCTTCTACCTTTCTCTCTCTCTCTCTCTCTATCATCAGTTAGCTGAGCGATTCGCCGCTTCAATTTACGGTTAAGCCTTTGGCGTCTCCACCGTGCACCAAGGCCCCGTCAGGCCTCGCAAAGGTGTGCTAGGTGATTGTCCACTGCCGATCTGTCCACTGTGGCTTAGTACGTCTGTATATTTAGCATGGGCTTGAGTGATGTATTCTCCCCATTCTTGCGCTGTGGCGAGTTTGCGGAGTGTGTTCTCATATTCCTCGCAGTATTTCTTCCAGTCTGTTAACTTCGTTTTCCCCAGCGGCCGTCTAAGGCGAGTGGAGTTTCATTGTATCTGTGTTATTAATGGTCACGTCCAAGGGTTTTCCCGAGGTTGTTCCATTGCACCTGCCGCATGTTGTTTGTAAAGGCAAGGTCTGTGGTGGTGTCTCCTGTGACGCTATTGCCTAGTCTGGTTGGTATACCCGGAGGCGTAGGTAGCTCTAGATTGTAGTGTTCAGTTACTTCCAACAGCTTTGTTCATTTCGGAACATCTACTCTTTAGCCCCAGGTAGTGATCCACGCCTTGAAGTCAACCAGGAAGAATAAGCGATCATTTCCTATTTATGTTCCTATTGAGTGCGTATATCAGTCTGTTAAAGTCCACGGAACGCGCCTGAGGTAGACTGTATAGATTGCACATTACTACTTTGGAACGCCCCTTCTTTGCTGGCTCCGAGCGGAGCAACTGCTCCATTAAATGGAGAAAATAAGCGCCGCTAAAAGTATTATAAACGCACTTTATTAGCACGCTACATTTATTGTAGACTGCCGCAAGCAACGCAGGCACCGAGATACATGGAACATTGTATGTGAGTTATCTAAAAATATTGCCTGGGTCGTGAATATAATGAATAGCATAACCTAAACAGCAGACACCAAATCACTTTATTTGGTCAATGCCTCTTCGTTCAAAACTTGGTGAAAATACGCTCCATAGCACAAACAGCTCATAACAATAAAATATATCATACACAGCCCTGTTCAGCACGTATGTGTTCAGTTGTAGGTGGAGCAAATGTCAACTAAAGGATTTTTTTCTTTTGTTTTTGTTGCTTGAAGCTCCCTTCATCGCCGCAGTTACCTAATTCCTATTGGACTTCCTGGCTCATTGGCCTTTACTGGGTTGGCCGGTCCCCACACCACGATTATTTCTTTTATTATAGCCGACGTTAGGTGACATTTTGCAGTAGCACCCAGGGGCACATCCACCTGCAATGTTGCTACGGCCAGCTTCGCACTGTAAAAGAGTACACATTAATCGGTGCGAGAGATGTAACTCCATAATGGAAACTTTCAAGTGCAACATTACACCTTTTACCAGTAGAAAAAAAAAGCTTCATATCACGGTTAAGTTCTTGCGTTCAGCAGTATGCACGTTTGCATTATTTTCCAAGGTGTAGCAGAAATGGAGACTGCCGAGAATATAGCTATTGCGCTAGCCGTATCACAGACAGAAGAGGACGCAGTCAGTGACTCTCATGTGGCCATACAAAATTTCGCAAACTGCCGAATCTCCCTCAAGGCACTACGAATCCTGATGGCAGTCAAGAAACAAATGTTTACTTAATATGAACACCCGCTCGCACCTCCACCTCGGCAGGAGAAAGCAATACTAATAACACGGACCACGACGTGGCTCCAGGGTTTACGGACCGAGTCACGGCCGTCCGGAACCTCCGGAGAGTACATCCGGAGAGTACATCCGGAACCTCATTGTCTCCCGAGAACGAGGATGGAGATGAGTGGGAATGGGGGGACCGCCAGACGAGGTTTATTGACATCACACAACACTACAAATTGCAAAGGTGCGTTTTCCCACCAGGTGCAAAGGTGCGTTTTCCCACGCGGCCCGAAAATGCCGCAAATGAGTCGCGAAGCTTCAGGCGAAATGTGGTTCAGAGCCTTATCGCCAGCGATATCAGCAAAGGGAATTATGACTGCTGCGACTGAAGCGCGACTAGGTGTGGAGGGTACAAACACTAAATGCTGAAAACCAAGTTTTATTCAAGGGCGAAGCAATCGTTACGTTTTACAAATGACATTTATTTCTCCAACAATATTATGTAGGTGCAATGTGCAAAGAATTTATGACAGTGCCTAATTATAACTAAATACCTTTTTCTTAGCGCACTCTGAACGAGGTGCACTCCGTTAATATATTGAGTGTCGCTGCAGCCCGTGCGGAGCACGGAAAGGCGCGCTCGAAAAGTTCGTCTGCGACAACACGCCGCTCACGTGTTTTGGTGTTCCGCGCTTGCATGTGTTCTCTGAATGATTGTGGCGAGAATTTAATTTTTCCTGTGTACCGAGTTGTGAGCTGCGTTTCATCGTTGGCGAACGTGTTGAGTACAGTGTGCAACAGGCAACGGGACGATGCGAATAACATTTAATGTCCAGCGCTTGCCGCGGTACACGCAGAAATGAAGTGCTGTGCAAGGATGCAATAGCAACACACGTACGCCTGGCGAGCCATGTCTGATAAGAAATCGTGGCGACGGTTCGGAGCACTGTGCTCGCTGGATTTTCGTGTATCAGTATTCCTGCGGTCCTGTTTCCTTCGTGAACACGCAGTGCCTACTAATATTCCTGTTATCGGTGAGCAGATTGCTAAGTTACCTATCACGCCACAATTTGCATTCCTGTATACGTTACACTTAACGGTAATTTAGCGCTGCATTAAGCTAAACATAATGCACGTAGTGTCCGTGCACTTGTACTTATTACCACACTTGGTGCTTCTTGTGTGCAGTGCAGCAAAATTGCGTCATTGTGATCATTGCATAAAACAGAAATGTAATAACTATGGCTCGATAGGCTTTGCTTCTTGTTAGAAGTGAAGCACACAAGCAATGTACACTTTAAGGAACCTGAGTATGTGCGAAGCTAATAAGGAACTCTACAAATATGACAGGTCCGAAGCTGCTTGCTTTAATTTATCTGTGGAAGATGCCACGAATGCCGAATAAAAGTTTCAAGATTAAGTTACCATGTAAAAACGAGGCGATGTGAACGGCAATGCACTTAAACAGCACTGTCTAGTCATGAGTCGATGTTATTTTACCTGGCATTGACTTGAAGCGCACTCGTAAAGGACCCGCCGGCTCGCCTTAGTACAAGTCGTTAGCGATCAGGGGCCTAAAAAACCAATTTTTCGATCAAATTTCGTGCTAGTGCCAAGAAAATGACGTCGCTTGTTTACCGAATATTGCGTCGCATCCGCTTTATTTTTTGTTGCACCGGAAGTGTTGCCTCCACACACAGATGGCGCTAAGCCCCAAGAGCAGCTGATAAGCCGCCATTTTCTGAACGTATGGGCTTCTATGGAAGCTTCGCTACCAGTTACATTTACCTTGACGCCGCTGGTTTCGTTCCGTACGGGTGCACTTGCGGCCGCGGCAACGCGGGTGCTCTATGTGCTGAGGCTTTTTCGCTCGCGAAAAAACTGGGGGACCCTTAAGCTTCGCCTTTAAGAGTTGAACGCGATAGCGAAATCCGGCCCCTAGTGCGCACTTCAACCACTAAGTGCATACTTATTAATTTGTATTGTTCCACACACACGCACACACACACACGCGCGCGCGCGCGCGAATGGTACAAGTTTTTGATCTAAAGCACGAGTCGCATGGCCTCCAAGATATGCGCCGCGCGTCCGCCATCTCGGAGGCCATAAAGGGTTGAGACATATTTCTCAAAGATGGACATAGTTGTCCATCTTTAGAGCTGTTTGAATGTTCGTGTGTGTTTTTAGCGGCGATGGCTGTACTATCCCGGCCTTTTTCGACGTTGTTTCATGGCCTCGCCTATGCACCTACAAATCGCCGAATGAGCTCGTTTTCGTCGTGACACCTGCCGAACAAAATGCGTTAAGGAGACTCCTTCCACTACATGGCATTTATGTAGTGTTTTTTTCGGAAGCAGCTGCAAGTTACATGGTGGCTTTGTGGTATGACACCTGCTTGCCACGCGAACGGCCCGGGTTCGAACCTCAGTGGAACCGAAGACTTTTGTTGTTTGTTTTATTTGCTTCTGTCTCGATTTTTCGCTCACGGACGATTTTTCGCTCACAACCAACGGTGCCGACGCCGACACCGGAATTTCTGCGACACGAGCTCTCTAACGCTATCGCGTTAAAACGCGCATTGCTGTTACGGCTTAAAGGGCCCCTCACCAGGCCACATAGCAAATTTTAGTTAGACGCTGGAAGTTGTTGTGTGCCGAATGAAGAGCAGTATGCCGCAAGAATTTTTCAAATCGGTTCATTACGAGCTGAGAAAAACAATAATTTGTAGCGGCGCGAAACCATGATGCGAGGAGGCGAGTTTCAAACCCTTGCCACTCGCCCCGTGTAGCCTTAGCGGCCTTAGCAAGCCAAATCCCTTCCCTGCCCTCTTCACTTGACACATACGCATGAACACGTCATGCGCATGCATGGCCACGTGCGCATGACGTGCCCGTGCCAGTCCGAGCACGCGAGCGGCGTTGCAAGGCCGCTACCTTTTTTTTATGTAGTGGCCGTGGGCGTTGTGCCGGCGTTCGCTGTGGTGTACTGCCTGTTTCTGCGGGACGGGCATGAAAGCTGCGACATTTGTACGGGCACGAGAGTGGCGGTATCATGAGCCAGTGCCGCATTAACGTTTACTTGGACGCGCTAGAATAAATGAGCATAATGAGTGCTCGAGCGCGCCAGAACATCACTCTCGTTTCCAGGGCTGGCGTCTGCTCGATGCGCTAACCGCGGGGACACGAACGCACGGGAAAGGGAGGCACATTAGCCCCGCATCTCGCTGCAATTCACGAAAAGAAACGAAAAAGACGCGCACATTCCTATTGTGTGTCTCATTATTTCTCTCAAGTTTTATTAATCTATTCAAGCAGCAAATTATACAAACTACACATGTCGTGTCAAATAATTATCGCAGTGTCACGTGGTACTGTTGGTGACGTCAGAGCACAGTGGTCTACGTAGAGGAGCTACGTCACAGCACTACCATCTACGTAGGGCCATTTTCTCATGTACGTCATCCCCTCATTCTCTAAAGCGCGCGCCCGCGAGAGGAAGGGCAAGCAGCGTTCACCTTGAAATTTGACCCATTTTCGCGGCGCGTAGCGTTGCAAATTTTGGCAGACGTGATCGTGAACGCCCTGTGTATGCATTGCGCTCGTTAGCTCAAAATTGTCAAACCTGGTGAGGGGCCCTTTAAGAAGGAACGCCCGCGCGCTTCTGCAGCCCGGTCGTGCATCGGCAAAAGAAAACGCGGTGGGCGGGCCTCAGCCATGCAGTGGGCGTCTGTCGATCAAACTTACTGACATGTGGACTGGGCTTCAAATTTGTTGATTCTGAGCAGGCCCCAGTTCAACAAGGGAATGTCGTAGCGCCGGTGTGACTGTCACGTGTTTCATGCGGTGGACGCTAACTGGCAGCTTCTTTGCATATAAAAAAATGTGGGCATACCTTGCAGTTGTGTTGCAAGGCTGGAGCAATCAGCGGAGCTTCTCGCTTTTTTCGTGGCTCAATGTCAACTCAGTCTGTTCAATCTGCTTCGGAGTGAAGACATCGCCAGCGTGGTCTCAGTTGTCATGGTATTAACTTGGACTTAATGACTAAGGCATTAATCAAAACGCTATTATATGCCTTGGCTTTATTTAGTGTGATTTTAATTACCTGTACCTTAATTAGTTCAATCATAATGAGAAAGGTCTTAATTGGCTTGGAGTTAATAAGCTGTCCTAGTCAGCATTATCTTAATTAGCAATGTAGCTTAAGTAGCTAGGGTCTTACTAATGTTGCCTTATTAGCTGTTCCTAATTAGCACTGTCTTCATTAGCATGGCCTTAATAAGCCCGCCTTAGCATGATACGGCTTAAAACAGTGGTCCTCAATAGCATGTTCTTAGCAAGACGTGGCTTAATTACCTTGATATGAGCATGACGTGGCTAAATTAGCTAGGTCAACCACCCAGCTAATTAGCTAATCAGCCGCGCGCACGCGTTCAGGGAGCGAGCAGAAGATGAGAACGAAGAGGCTGCGCGCTTGCCGAGGAACGCGCTAGATTGTTGAGGCCGATCATGATAATAGTTTTCTGGTGTCTCCGCACGGCCTAACGAAAAGTTTAACAGCTCTCCTATAAAAGTGTCGCTGGTTTGGACGTGCGACGTTGGACGACAATGGGTGTGCAATGCGTGCTGTCGAAAGGCACTCGGCGGCAGCTAATTAAGGAGGCTATGGTAATTATTATCCTAAACAAAACTTACTGCAGGTCTTAAACGCTTGAAAATGAATTTAAACAGCCCGTACCTTCAAAAAGAGATTACTATGCCTTTCATTCCTTTCTTTTCTCCTCTTCCTCCAGTAGTAAACATCTCTGACACTTTTTTGCATGGGTACACTTCTGCCCTCAGTCGAACGACAAGCAAATGAAAGAAGAAGCCTCTGGTTTGAGGCAGAACCGTATATCCCGTGTGGGAGAGATTAGCGATCTCTTGATCGCGCCGCCAGTCTGGAAACTGCTGCACTGGGGTCTCGCAACACCGCGCCTCCGCCCCGCCGATGACATTTCGTGCCGAGGTTTCTCACGGTTCTGCGCATGTGAAGTGGCTCTCAGCAGTTGTGCTCCCTTTGTGACCAATCTGCGGCGTCTTTGCTGCTATTCGTGCGCGTTTCCGCTGCGTAGAACATCGTGGACCTGCGTCGACTTCTGGCACGAACATCGCAATGGGAGCTTGCAGCGCAGTAGGCGTTCCAGAGGTAAGCTAGCCGGACACGGAGTGTAGGACGCTCGCCGATGTTTCCAGAGAGGTTTTAGAGCGCTGTATGTGTTCCAAAGGCACGCTAGCCGGAGACGGAGCGCTAGGGCACTCACCATCGCGAGCTTAAGGCGCCTTTGCACAAAATGGTCAACAGCACTGCCGCTAAATTTGGATGGTTGTTGGCCGCACCTCCGCCGAAATCTCCGAAGCGATATACGGATCTGGTTGGACGACACCACCCAAGCTTTGACAACCGCCCTTTACACAACGCCACGTTCCATCTTAACCAATAGAAAGCAGCCCGTGGAGAGAGCTGAGTTTGGCCTTTTCGCACCATTACTTCGCTCAAAGGGCGAGTCGCCACAGCTCGGAATGATTCCGAGTTTCATCAAACTCGGCCATCCTGCATAGCACCCCTTATCATTCCAGTGCGCACTGATGGCAGCAAAAATATAACAATTACCTTATTCATTATTTCAGATAAGCGTATAGATGCATGTTTACGTGGTTGTTTTTGTGTTCAAAATTGCTGCTGAGCTCTCCGCTATGACATGGTTTATAATAACGTTGCGGTTCACATAAAGTATAGAATTTTTCTTTCTAGAAAAATATCGCTTTTCTGTTGATCGTTCATACTCCTCTTTCATTGTGATATATGACATCCCAAATTTGGACCGCTTTTCATATGCAATTTCCTAGAAGGGTATATGGAAAATTATTTTCGCAGAATACTGTAAGCCAATATTGGCCCAAGACAGAATGCATTTTAGATGAGAAGCAGCCCTTTATCACACGTGTGTAACGGCGTACGTTACGTGCGTCCGTACAAATGCGCCGCAACGCGTTCCCCTCGCCGTAGGAGTTGGAGCGTTGCCAAGTAGGTCACGCCACAGCTTTGCGTTGACGTACGCGCCCTCGCACGCTTCCCTCGCAGGTGCGCGCTAACGTCACTCTCTCCCTCACCCGCAGCATGATCGCCGTAGCACAACGCCACCTAGACAAACTTAGGTGGCGTTGCGTAGCGCCTGCAGCTAAAGTCACTGGAACGGGAAAAGTACCGCGTTCCTTTTCTCTTCGCCGCTGCGCCCTTTCGGCGGCTTCGCCACATAAATGGTCCAGCTCGCTCGCCTCGCTAGCATCTCCCGGCCTCCGGCGCACGGCGCTTTGAAGGGCGGTTGCTTTTAATTGCTTTTATAGCCTCAGAAAAGCGAGCAGGAACATTACAACATCCCGTATCGTTTTGACACTTCATCGCAAGCCTGTCAAGGCATCGAAGAAGGCCTGGATGCTGCGCTTTTGGGTGCAGCAACCGGCGGGAAACGAGCAAAGCTCTTTTTGCTATTCCCAGCGGGAAAAAGGATGCCAAGCGACGGGCTGTGTGGCTGCGCAGAATACGGCGCAAAAAATTTATTCCCATGACAGATACCCGCCTTTGTGAGGCAAGCGTTTCATTGAGAATTCGCAAATGTTGTTTCGGGGAATGTTTGCGTCTCCGCTGCACTAGTGCAGCTTGTTTCGCGTGGTTGCCGCAGAAGCTTCATGCACACTAACATTGCCGGGCAGCTCTTAACTATGTTTGGCGTAAAATTGACGCCTCTGGGCTCCCATACAACGATCAGAGCGCCATGAAAACTGACTGCTACAGACGAACATAAATAACAGTGCTTACGATGAAAATAATGGCGCGCATGTCATGTAAGGCATGCTTTACATGCCAAGCCCATGGCGCACTCGCGGCCGGTTCGCTGGCTTGATATGCATCAAAATCGGTAATGCGTGACGTGACTGTATGACGAACATGAATACCAGGTGGTAACATGAAAATAATGGCACGCATGTGATGTAAGGCATGATGTACATGCCATGCTCATGGTGCACCCGCGGCCGGTTCGCTGGCTTGATATGCACCAAGATTGGTAGCGCGTGACGTGACTGTATAATTGTACCTTTTGTGTCAATCCGGCAGGTCCCACACATTGTGGGAATCAATTTAATGCGAAGCAGCCAGCAAAGAGTTGCATATATCGTCTTGTTCGTCTTTCAGGCAGATGAAGTAATTCATGTCATGACACCTAGTTCACTATATATCGCATGTTTGTCATGCATGCATGCATGTAGAACCTGGTATATACAACGTATGACCTGTAATTTATGTTCGTCACGCACCCATGTCGTGCCATACCAAATTTGGTATACATACAGTTAACAAAACGGCCGGAAGCGCACAAAGAGAGTGTAATGTAAACCATGCCGTACATGTCATGCATGTCATGATTTTCTCTTTACTACCTGTCATTCATGTTCGTCATACAGTCGCCTGGCGCTATACCAATGCTGGTCTATATCAAGCTACCGAACCGGCCGCGAGCGCACCATGAGCGTGGCAAGTAAGTGATGCTGTACAGGACATGCAAGTCATGAATTTTATGTTACCACATGTCACTAACGTTCGTCATACAGAAATATCTCGTGATATCTATTTTGCTATATATGCATTTCATTAAACTACCGCGAGCGCCTCGAGACCATGTCATGTAAATCATGTTTTACATTTTATGCCTGCCATGATTTGCACGTTATGACCAGTAACTTATGTTTGTCGTACACTCTTGTCACACCATATCAATTTTCGTGTGTATCAAGCTAGCGAAGCAGCCGCGAGCGCACCATGAGCGTGGCATGTAAATCATGCCGTACATGGCATACATGCCATTATTTTCATGTTACCACCTGTAGTTTACATTCGTCATACTCATGTTATGCCATACTAAATTTGGTATACATCCCATTAACGAAAGGGCCAGGAGAGGCCGTTTCGAAACGGCGCAGGTCGCATTTCTTTATCGCTTTAATACGCGTGCGTGCGCGTGTAGGCAAGTGAAAACTGCCACTATTTCTTTCTAGTCAGTTAGAGAACAACGGTATGCTTCATTCGGGGCTGCAAAAGCGCACGCAATGCGTAAAACATGCGTTACTCCGCGTGAAATTAACACCGCGCCGCCGCAGCTCCCGCCGCGCTGGACCAAATATGGCGGCGGGCAGGACGGTCGCGGTACTTTTCCCGTTCCAGTGCTTTTACCTGCAGCTACCGGCTATTCCGACCGCTCGCAACACCTCTGAACGTGTCACTTCTCTCTCGCTTCACCCGTGGTAGTCAAGGCGAAACGCGCACCTGCTCCAGTCCAGCGCTCGTGTCTCGACTCTGAAGAAACAACGACTACGAAGTCTTGCCAAACGCTTTAATGAAACTTACACGAAACCCAACCCGCCTGCCCTGTCTTTGCGTTTCAAACAAACGTTTACTCGAGTAAACGCTACACCGAGTTTCGTTTCAAACCGTTCTTCCAGCACCCGCGTCGACGTCCGTTTCAACCGGGTCAACGCCGTGCGCACCGCTGCTGCTTGGCATCCCATCAGGGTTCCCTTCGGGGAGATGTTCCAAGTTTTGTTTACAGTTAGTGAAATCGCAGTCATGATGTATAGAAAGCGCTTGGCTGATGTAGTGTGACGCGTACTCTGGCGTATTTCTGGTACGACTTGCTCGCGGTCTTCCTTAATTTCGCTGGCGGCTGTCAGTAAAAAGCTGCGTGGGTGCCTTCCAGAAGAATTTTCACGTTCCATCATATAAGTTATTACTGCAATATCAGGCATCATGGGTAAACTGCAAGCAGAGAACTCATCACAAATGTCGTATATTTGCGTAAAGTGTATTTCACAGCTATTCTGCGCACTCGCCTCATTGGAGCTCGCCATGACGTCCTGTGTGTGTGTGTGTGTGTGTGTGTGTGTGTGTGTGTGTGTGTGTGTGTGTGTGTGTGTGTGTGTGTGTGTGTGTGTGTGTGTGTGTGTGTGTGTGTGTGTGTGTGTGTGTGTGGTGTGTGTGTGTGTGTGTGTGTGTGTGTGTGTGTGTGTGTGTGTGTGTGTGTGTGTGTGTGTGTGTGCGTGTGTGTGTGCAGAAACTAATTGCATATGTTCATGTTTTTCTCAGCAAAACATCAGCCATAGTCATCTCACTGGAACAGTCATAGGTTTCACAGACCATGTGGACATAGATGTTATGGCGCGATATTTTCTTATACTACTAGCATTGTCGTCTGCGTGTCTGTATAGTTTTCCTTTTTGTCTCTAAAGTACTTTTGTTTTTCAAGACTTGTATGACATAGCACAATTCAATTCGATCGAAGGAACTGCATGATGGCAGGGACATTACCGCATGTGCAAATCTAGGTGACGATTGAGATATTTAAATTTTTGCACTTAGCCATATCAACTACATGACTGAAGCTTTAAAGCTGCAACAATATCGTGGTCGGAAAGTTAATAACTGCCTATGCAGTTAATAGTGTATCAAATATCAGGTTTGTGAAACGTTTGTAGCGGTACTGAACGTCCTTATTTTCAATTGTTCATGAGCTCACAAAGGCTAG
Organism: Rhipicephalus sanguineus; assembly: GCF_013339695.2. Taxonomy (NCBI): domain Eukaryota; kingdom Metazoa; phylum Arthropoda; class Arachnida; order Ixodida; family Ixodidae; genus Rhipicephalus; species Rhipicephalus sanguineus. Next base: position 67,219,633 of record NC_051179.1, read on the forward strand.
AGTAAACTGGAGATCATTTGGAGGGGCCTTCGTCTTGCACTGGACTAAAACAGGCTGCGAATTATGATGATGATGGTAATTTACATATTGCAGTTAACAGACAAAACATATAACATAGACCTTGGCAATGTATGTGACGCAAAAGTACAGCGAAGAAATCACTTGTGGCAGCAATCCAATTATGATTTTATAAACTCTTTCAGTAGAGATGGCAGGAACAGAATATGCGGTACGCCAAGGTACCTTCCGTTCAGCAGGTGTTTGTTCTGTTAATTCTTAGCATCTGTACCGGTGGTGCTATAGTTGTTAGAATTTTATCTGCGTATAAGCCAATCTCATCGCATATAAGTCAGACTTACACCCACGATCACTGACATCGCTAATATTAACGTGATAGCGCTAAAGAGCTCGTATCGCAGAAATTCCGCCGTCGGCGTCGGCGCCGTTGGTTGTGAGCGAAAAATCATCATCTTGCCCCTGACCGAAAAATCGAAAAAGCTGCAAATAAATAAATAATAAAAATGTTGGGTCCGAGTGAGAATCGAACCCAGGCCGTCTGCGTGGCAAGCAGGTGCTCTACCACACAGCCACGCATCTGCTTGGAGCTGCACTGAAAGTAACTTTCATGCTTCCCAAAAATACGCGTCATGTATACAGGTGTCACAGTACGAGATGTAATATCGCAGTAATATTGCGTGGTACAAGCGTACCACCAATATTACCACCATCGGGCGTCACACCATGTCAATATCACGACGACTTGGTGATTTAAAGACAACCACCCATTACAAAAGGCACACACATTACTGCGCGTATTCCCTTAAGACCACGTAGTGGGTGCATCGCAACTTCGAAAGTTTCTCGCGCATAATTGCCCCTGGTTTAAAGCATGCTACCCATTACATAAGGCACACACCTTAGTGCGCGCATTCTGTTAAACACTCGTAGTGTTCGAATTGCGCACTAGGGGCAGGTGATCGCTATCGCGTTCAACTCTTAAAGGCGAAGCTTAAGCGTCCCCCAATTTTTTTAAAGCCACGATGTGCAAAGCAACCCCCTTCTTGCATTCTTGAAACTTCGTTTAGAATTCCCACGAAAGAGGAACTCGATAACGATACAATAGCGGCATGAGGATTTGCGCGATAGACTACGCACACTTTGGATTACGCAGCCTGAAGGTCGCGGGATCGAATCCCGGCCGCGGCAGCCGCATTTTCGATGGAGGTGAAAATGCTTGATGCCCATGAGCTTTTAGGTTCGCGCTAAAGAACACCAGGTGACCAAAATTTCCGGAGCCTTCCTGGCGGGCCCGGGCTGGGCTCGGGTTTGAAAGTGCGGGCCCGGGCTGAGCCCGGGCTTGAGGCTGCGGGCCGGGCCGGACTCGGAACCGCTCATTAAAAGGCGTAAGTCGGGCCTTCGAGCACACGCGAATGTTATGCATTCCATGGTCTAAGGTATACTGTGCCAAGCTGAAGTGACACGTATATATATATATATATATATATATATATATATATATATATATATAGTCATGCAGAGAAACAAGAGACAACGCCCGTTCGCTGGGCCGGCTGTTCTTATTCTACTTCGTCGTTCTCTGCTTCCCGGTAGCCCAGCTCGCGCCAGTGCCCGAGCGCCGATCTTGGATCCTTACACTCGGCCACGCTGCGAAATTGCATGGCGAGCTGCAAAATCGCCTCTGGAGGGCGTCCTTGGCTGTTGCGTGCTGGACGGTCTCGGCCACGCAGCAACTTGATTTCATGGGATGCGAACCATGCTTCTGGCGGTCGGTTCTGGCTGTGTCGTGGAGGTAACGGCGAAGGCGGCATGCTCAAAGGAGGGTGCCGGAACAGCATCCGGGGAGGCATCGGTGTCTGCATGGCTTCTCGGCGCTTCTTTTCCACTTCTTTCAGGAATTCAGTAACATCCGCATTGTCAAAAACCAGAGGAGGAATATCGGGAGCTTCGTCAGAAAAATGAATCATTCGTGGTTTTGGGGAAAGTGAGAAAACCTCTTCTGCAGCCACATTCTCCACGTCAATAACAGAGGGCTCATGGGGCCCGTCAACGGGCCGTGGTAATAACGACTCAGCAACTTCCTTGCGCTTGCCCGACAACTCTGTAGACGGCTCTTGAAGCTGCGGAAGAGGCTCCAGTTTGTCGGGGAGCACGGCGATGGAAGCCGTAGGTTCTTTTGGTGCCTTCATTGGAAGCGTACCAAGCACGGCCGGAGTTTGCATCTGCTCGGGTCCAGGAGAAGGCGAATCTGGGGTCTGCGCCTCTAATTGCGCTGGATGAGTGGTCTCGGGCTTTCTTAGCGATGTCGTGGCGTCAGATGCGGGCAGGAGACAGCGACCAGCACCGGAGTGCAGCGCCTGCATCCAACATCAAGGCAGCCAGGGAACCTATCTGTGTTGGGGCTCGAGGGCATCGTTGGGTCATCAAGGCGGTGCCCCACATGGGCTCGATCTCCGACGGAGAGCAGGTTGGGGGATGGCCGAGCTGCACCGTCGAGGAATTGTGGTTCGCAAATGCCATGCGGGGTAGAAACTTTGTCGGCAGGCACGATGTCGCAGGCATGAAAAAGGGGGCGAAAGAGACATGTCAACCTCGCACACCATTGACACCAGGACTGCTCCTTGACGCCTTCGTAGGCATGCCATGCCTTGGCGGCATCGCGAAGGCGGTCGATGGCCACCATCCATTTGTGACTTTCCGGCCAGGCACGGCGAGAGCCAAGCGCATTGATGGTCGCCACCCACGCATAGACGTCATCTTGGAAACCCCGGAACACCGGTAGTTCCCATGAAGCCACTGATGGTAATGTGGCTTGCGAAGACCCGGAAGTTCTAGCGGCGAAACGGTGTAGCTCCTTAGCTAGGAGGCATGTCGCGCGCATGACGTCTGAGAGGTGGTCCAGCGAGGAGCTTGAAGAGCCAGAGGCGGTGTCCGCGGAGATTACGAGGGCCTCGGCACTCACGGCGGTGGTCGAGAACCCGGGATGAGATGCCATGCCGGCGAGTCGCTGCGACAGGCTCGCAGCGGTGCGGATGATCTCCGCTGCATCGTCGGGTGAACCGCCCGGAGAACCAGTGGCGGCGGCCGCGGAATATGTGGTCGTCGCAGCAGTCAGCGCGGCGATGTCGTGGATCATGGAAGCGTGGTCGACGCGATGAATGTAAGCGCCGGTATAGTGCCGTCGAGCCGCCGAGGAGGCCTGGACGCCTTCCCCGGACGGTGCTTGTAGCGCCGGCAGGTAAGTGTGTGCCGGGGAGGCTTGGACGCCGTCCCCGAACTGTCCTTCCTGCGGTGGCAGGTATGCGGTTTCCATGTCCTAGGAAGCGCGGACGGCGTTCCTTGACTGGCGAAGACGGACGAAGAGAGGCGGCTTCTGCCCTAATGCTTCGTTTCCGACGACTGCGCCATTGTCATGCAGAGAAACAAGAGACAACGCCCGTTCGCTGGGCCGGCTGTTCTTATTCTACTTCGTCGTTCTCTGCTTCCCGGTAGCCCAGCTCGCGCCAGTGCCCGAGCGCCGATCTTGGATCCTTACAATATATATATATATATATATATATATATATATATATATATATATATATATATATATATATATATATATATATATATATATATATATATATATAAACAGCACTAACAATGGGCCAGATCACGGTTGTTCCCATGGGAGGCATAAAGATTTCGGTCTTTTATTCGAGGTTGACACATACGATACATTTCATTTATATTCCTTGGTATTACGTGCCAAAACCGCGATATGATTACGAGGCACGCCGTAGTGGCACCGGATAAAATTCGACCACCTCGAGTTCTCTAACGTGCACCTAAAGATAAGTATATACACGGGTGTTCTTGCATTTCGCCCCCACCAAATTACGGCCGCCGTGGCCGCGGGAATAGCACCCGCGTCCAAGGATTTAACAGCGAAACAGCTTAACCGCTGAGCTACCACCGTGGGCAAAGCAACATTTCGATGCATGTACACACCGGATTTTCCGTCCGATCGCCCGCTTCAAAGCGCACGGCATCGTTAATAATCATCATCAACAACTAATATCCTCTAGCGGGCCCGGGTCGGGCCTGGTCATGAACAAGCGTGCCCTGGATTAGTTTAGTAAGGAACGCCCGGGCCCGGGCCGGGCTCGGGCTGGGTTCGGTCATGTACGCCCGGGTCCGGGCCGGGCCCGCGCTTGGAACCACGGGCCCGGGCTGGGCTCGGGCTTCATAGAGCAGGCCCGGGCCGGGCCCGGGCCGTAAAATCCGGCCCGTGCAGTGCTCTACCCTCTACTACGGCATCCATCAGAGCCATATCGAGGTTTTGGGACATTAAACCCTAATAATAATAATAATAATAATAATAATAATAATAATAATAATAATAATAATAATAATAATAATAATAATAATAATAATAACAATAACAATAATAATAATAAAAATCACAGCATATCCACGGAGTGAATGATGATGAGTGGGCGAAGCTGCGGAGGTTCATCGGTAAACCATGAATCTTCCATGAATTCTGCCCAGTACATCATCACCGACGTGAGATCGGGCGCGTTTATACTAAAGGTTCGATGAGTTGTGACGATTTGCAGCTCACTTTAATTTTACATGTACGCTGTGAATTTTCATTGTTTAGAAAACCATTGCTTTAGAAAACATCTGGCGTCTTTCGTTAAGCAGCTGGCGTCTTTTCGTTTTGCTTTAGAAACATCTGGCGTTCTTTCGTTTTGCTTTTACAAAGCATCTGGCGTCTTTCGTTGGTTTATTTCATCAATCAACGGCGTTTTGAACAAAACTTTTATTGTTTAATCACGCACAGGAGAAATCTCACCAGGCACTACCTTGGAGGTAAACAATGGCTGCTAATGGGAATGAGAGACAGAAGAAGTCGGCTTTTAGCTAACACTTACACTTCTACTTCTACTAACGTTTCCTACTGGAACATGCCAGTGGCTGCTTATGGGGAATGAGAGACAGAAGAATTCGGCTTTTAGTTAACGCGCACGCTGCGAATTTTTTATTGTTCAACAACGCACAGGAAAAATCTCCCACCGGCACCTCCTTGGAGGTCAAAGCGTAAGACTGGTTACGCACTACGACTACTACTACGACTACGAGGGACGAACGGGTGCCGCCTTAAGGAGCTTCGCCCCTAATAATAGTAATAATATTAATAATAATAAATCAATCAAACGTTTATTTAACGTGCCCAGGAAGAACCATAAGGTCTTTGTACTGGCGCACGAAAAAAAAAAGGCCAACATTCATAATAACATATCAGGGATAAAAAGCGTTATAAAATTGCACATGTACAACTATGCGCAGGCCGAAAAAAAATTACACCATTTCCCGCTAAAGGGGACCATGAGGCGATGCGAAGCCGGGGCACTTGCACGATCGCGCTCCGTTGGCGTTCTTTAGGCATGCTACTGACCTCGCGCCGTGGAACGCGATGAGGAACGCTACGCGCGTCTTGTCTTCGTTCTAGCCTGGCCGTTAATTCTCACAGGGCGAGCGGGGAACGCAATCGGCAGGCGTACGAGAGGAGAGATAGGGGGAGGGGACATGCATGTGCTGGTGCTCATCGTGGCGTTGTGCAGGAGAGAATTTCGGCATGTCTAGCCCGCGTTTCAGAGGAAGAGTGGAAAGGGGAGGGGAGAGGGAAAGTGGAGAGGGAAAGTGGAGATGGGGAGAGGGGAAGTGGAGAGAGAGTGAGGGGAGAGGGTTAGTGGAGATGGTATGCGCATGCGCAGTAAGGGTGCTTACGCCGCACACCACCACCACCACCACCGGATTGAACTCCGCCATAAGATACTTCGCATCTAAAAATGTAAAACAGTGTACGAGGCTACGTAAGTACAGCGCAAAGCTCGGAGCAGAACAACGACTGGGAGCTGTGAAAGACATCGAGCTCTAAAACGTAAGCATTGTAAAGACGTTTTATCCTGTCAATGATCGCACGTTCACAGAGGCAGGCGGTTATATGAAAAGGTCTCTCTGGTCAGCTTACGTGGAATTCGGAAATTAAGACAGTTCAGCAGTGCAGGGCAGGATATGATACCATGCACAAGCTTTTAAAGAAATAACAGATCAGCGCGATTTTGTCGGCAGCAAAGTGATGGCAATGATAATAATCCAGCAGCGTTAGAATGAGATCCAGAGTCATTTCTAGCAAAATGATGGTTGTAAATGCTTAGGAATTTTTTCTGGACTCGCTCAGTGGCGTTGCTGCTGGAATTAGAAATGCCATTCCAGATCACAGATGCATACTCAAGTTGAGAAAGACATAGCGGGGTGTACAGTTTTCGGAAGGGCACAGGAGAACGGAATTCTCTAGACATTCTGCAAACACAGCCTAGTATGCGAAGACCCCACAAAGCAACACGCTTAGCCTGAGCAGAAAAGTGTAAGGTGCTATCAAAAAGAACACCTAGATCATTGATCTCACATACCTTACACAACGACACAGAATTGACAGAATATAAAAATGGCACACTAGATGTTTTTCGAGTGAAACTCATTATCTTGGTTTTTGAAATATTTAGGGAGAGGGATTGCTCCTGCACCATTCAGACAAAGAACACAAATCAGATTGCAGCAAGCGACAATCGATAACTGAATGAATCCCCTTAAATATCTTTAAGTCATCGGCATACAAAAGGAAAGAAGAATGCCGAATGACAGAAGAAACATCATTAACATAAATTAAAAAGCTTTTAGACAACAGCTTATCCATCAGCTTCTCAATTTTGACGACGCCAGGCCCGCCCGCACTACTCCAGTTCCTCCACCCCCATTCGCAAGTCACGCGCTCCACAAGCCAGAAAATGTAGGCAGGCGCAAGAATTGCAAGCTTTGTTATGAGCAGAAGGAAACTGAGTTGAAAACAGATGTTTTTTTTCAGCACCTGTCAAGTACATTCATCTTTTACTACTGTGCGGAACTCCTTCTTTGAGTGGCGCAAGCCCCACTGGGCATGAATATTGCATCTGTTTAGAGGCACACCAAAAAAAGGGTTCCAGATATGTGTACCACACTTTACAAAGAATGAAAAGGGGCAAAGAGGCATGTTTTGCGTATCTTGAATTGTTTACTGTATTATTATCGCTGAAATATCAATGTTTATTCGAACCATTTTATGTTGTCTTTGTGGCAAGTGTTCAATAGGATAATTTTTATTGCTACGTATAACCTGTATGGGTGATATTTCAATCTGTATGAAAGACCCTTTCATTAGCTTCATTTTGATGTACGTAAGAGAAATATGGCGCCATGACTTGGTTTAATAAAAAAAACTCCTGACACCTTTCCCGATTGCCTTTGTTTTACGTGGTCCCGAAAGATTTAAGGGGCCCTGCAACACTTTTTTAAGTAACCATCGAATGGCTGCATTAAAGGAGTTTATTGCCTCGTGAATTGACCACCGCAAACATTTTTAGAAGCGGTAAAGTACGACCGGAGTTAAAGAGATTTCTCACACGCTGTAATTCCTTTCTCTGTTGTCTCGTCCTGATGAGTACACTGGAAGCTAAGCAGGAAGGGATAGCCCAGAGGAAAGAATATACGTATAACACGTGTCATGACCTTAAGCACCTTTTCGTTTTTTTTCCCCTTTTTTTTTCTTCGAACGCGCGGCTTACTTTAGGTGTGACCGCCGTCCGCGGAGGAAGCCCACGATGCTAAAATGAGCCAAATGCCTGAAATTTGGGTACACGGAACGGCCATTTGGTATATGGCATCGTTTGTAGAAAGACGATGAAACGATTTTAAGCGCACTCTGAGAATTATATGTACATTCCCGGGCATGTGTTGCACTATAATGTTCGGCTCACGTGTTCTCAGGAGCCTCGACGACCGACCGGCAGCGTTTCCTGACCATGCTAAAGAAGTGCTTACTATAACCTCTAAAATAACCGTCACTGTCAAAGCTACTTGTAATTGTACCTACCTATATTTTATTGCACTTAGCTGCATGATTCTTGTAGACCTTGCACCTGCTTTCCATAGAGCCGTTTTTTTTAAACATTATGCGCCACCCTATTTCGTGTATATGCATATGACATTACCTACGGGAACATCTGACTATAACCCCGTTTACCATATTGCAGTTCCCATGGACTTGAATTTGCGCGACCATATCAGACATTTGTTGCCTAAACTTGCTTGTAAAATAAACATCCAATAGAAGCATCTATTACGAACGGTATCTGCGAGTATCACATGAAATAATGCGAGCTTAAATATGCCCGTCACCATTCCATGCTCTATGCTGTGAACATATTGTGTGCACAAATTCATGTACACATGGTTCAAAACTGTCTACGGCACGATGCAGGTGTCGTAGATAATTTTCATCGCGGTATCCACCCTTACGCGGAACGGCTTGGCCACATGTCTCACCAGTATGCCTGATGACAATACCTAAGATATAAAGGCACGAATCATGTCAGTGAACAGCATTTCGTGAGATTTCGCTATGTACAGGGCATGTGTTTTGCACGCGCTAAACTGGCAATGCAATGATTTCAAGCTTTAGTGAAAGAAAATCAAGAGTGCACATCACGGACATCCCCTCCCTTCTAAATAAAAAGCGGTACAACCACATTGCACCAATGTCAAAATGGTCCTACCGCAACGTTAGCGCGAGACGCTCGCGAAAAGAAATGGGTTCCCTGGAGGCAGATTTCTCCTTTGTGCTTTGAACTATGTCTTGAAGCAATTCAAAGGTGTTCGGCGATATCCTATAATGAATGAAGAATAGCGAGTTATCACTGTTCTTCGCGCCTTTCATCTGTAAAAAGGCAATAAAAGTGCATTCAGTTCTACTAACGTGGCATGTTTCTCGTGCTACATTTACCGCTGTGAAAAATTCGCTCTGGTTGGATCGATTTCTCCAGCCTGGCCGGACCCAGTGCATCCGCGAAAGGGTCGGCCTTCTTTCTTTAAAGTTAAGAGAAACTTCACTGCAACCAATTTCCTCTACCAGCGTATTGTTCCGCACGGGAAACTTGAGAACACATTGGCCACCGCATAAAACAACGCACAAGAGAACACAAACAGATCAGCTCAACTTACGAAATAGTGTGCGGAGTCACGCGAAGAAAAAACGATCACGTGCGCAGAAAAAAAGGCAAAAAACCAAGCCTTCTTGCCTGCAAAATGTTGATGCGAGACTTCCAGAAATATTTCATGTCGCTTTGTACAACAAAACATGATGATTTACGTAAATACCGCGGGCATTACGCCATTTTTAGTACAGAGTAGCGCCTGCCGTGCCAGCAACACAACACGTCGCCGAAGCCATTGCGTGAATGGGGTTTGGTATGGTAAGCGACAGTTTGCGCGACAATGTCTCCGTAGCATTGCTCGTCGCTGTAGCGTGGATTTTCACGCATATGGAGTTTAGCCTTTAAACAAGACGCTGAGCAGAGTTTGTTTTTTATTTAAACCAGAACAAATTTATCCCAAGGTTGGAAAGCACTTCCCTGTCATGCCTGCAGTTCCTGGAGTACCCCAAGTGGTTGCTGAACAGGTACAGCCACTGGGGCAGCCATGCGGGTTGTTGTTATTGTCGTAGTAACACTGCATAAAAAAGTAAGTAAGTAAATGCGCAAGTATTTGTTGAATAGGATAAAAATACAATACAGCACTTCGAGCCTCCTTCATTTACAGTCGTTTATAACACCTCTTATTCTTCTAGCCTCGACGACGCTGCTTCAGTTCCCGACCACGGCGGCTGCGTTTTGAAGTTTCGATGAAGGCGACAAGGAAAAGCAGCAGTGTACCTAAATTTATGAGAACATTAAAAACCTAGGTTACGTAATGTCATCCGAATCCCCCACTATGGCGAGACCCATAATGAAATATGTTACATTGGCACGTGTAACTCCATGATATTTACGAGCGACTGTTCGGCAACAAAGCACACTCAGGACTGAGCATAATGTGTTGGCGTTAGAATATTTTCCATCAAATACACCGATGTATTGTCGCCTGCCATATCAATCGCTTCGCTCAGCTTGCATCATTTGCGATATAACGATCTGACCAGCGAAGGCGAATGCTCAGTAGAAAGCTACTTGTGCAATAGTTACAGAAGATTGCGGTGGGCCTTCTTAGGAAAGATATGTGACTTCTACGACGGCCGACCAAAGGGCTTGGATTAAGGCCTTCCGGTTTCACTATCGTCTGCTAATATATGTATTTGAACGGCTGTCGTGACAGACAGCATCATCATGAAGCGTATTTTGGGCAAAAGCCTTAAATATTTGTTTCTATATCTAAAAAATCCTTGGATCACGGTGTGTCGCTGCAGCCGACGTGTTGACATCCTGTGCTCCGAGGGTTTTTCACCGTGGTTTTTGATCGACGGCTCATGTAAACCAAACTTAGCCTCGTGTTCTCTCATAGGCGGCTGCTCTGGCGTATACGCTCGAGAAGTTATCGAATTTATGTGAATTAGGTGGTTAAGCAAGTGATGTGTAAGCATGCCATCCCTGCCTTTATCTGGCGAGAAAATTATTTTTTTCCAGTGCGCACTGACGCAGCGTGCACTTTTCTATCTCATGTACAAGTACACCCATCGTTTCCTGTAACTAAAACTGTAGTAAGTAACGCACCGTGTCTCGTGCTCCCTTCTCCTGTGTCCGCTAGACATTTGCGCAGTACTATTTCATGCTGCCGCAAAAACGTTTTACGAAAAGTAACGTGGTAGAGTATTTATTTACTCTAGACTAATTGTAATCACTTACACTTTTGAGATCGTAATTGTAAATGTAATTGGTTAGGATTTACAATGAAGTACTTATCGGTTACCTTTTCAAGTAATGTGTACAAGACTTTACATTTGAGTGCGACATGCGAACATATGTAAAAATCTGGTTCTAAAAGGAACCAATACCGTAACCTCACCTATATTGTGATAATGATCATAAGTGACATCCCCTATAAAAATAGGTGGCGAAGAGTAGTCACGTAGCCTTATCGTTTCAATCATGCATCACTATGTTTACTACAATCTATCTTCCCGGCTATCTATTTATTTTTTCTCTTATACACCATCTTCTGCATATAATGTAGTCTTATGCACGCCTGTAAAGACATGATAAAATCTGTCTTGTGCCTTCTTTTCTTTCGGAAAGATTGCTACGTAGCAGATGTTACGTAAAATGACACGAGGCGTGACTATTTACAGGTGTATTTACACTGATGTGTACAGCATCGATCAAGATGGAGGATAGCACACACAGCAGACAGACAGGCCAGTCATCTTTGTGGTCTTCTGTACGCAGAATGTCTGGTTCTTGATGGGTTTGCTACGTAGCAATATTATAAAACGTATTTGCCTCATGCCAATCGCCGCCCACTTATTACTTCCATTTGTTTTGAAATCCATATAAAGCCTCTGAAAGAGCACAAACCGCACTACGCCTCTGTGTCGACGGCGAACGAAGGCTTGTGCTGCCCTGCTCAACAAACCTTACGTTGTTGCAGCTGTTCGCAAGATTTAGCTTCTGTCCTGCTTCAGTGGTCTGTATCTCAAGAGAAGGCGCCACAAGCTCTAGAAGAGTTATGCGATAGGCAACCAGCAGGGATGCTAATCAGACGACCATCCAGTTTTCCACACTGTGCAAGGGATGCGAAAATGGGGAATAGAAAGAGAAAAATAGAAGACGAGCACTGCACGCACTCTGGATTTCAATCGGCCCTGAAGCAGGTCTTGCTTTGGGCTACGAGTCTTCAGCGCATGTAAACAGAACCTAGATTTGTCTTTTCCTCTCGAGAAGATCAGAAGCCTAGTAGTGCGGTGAGAAAAACTATCGGTTTACTTTTGTTGGCAATGAAATTTTCTCCTTGTGCGAAATTGTGCGCTCACAGTTCGGACTAAAATGTCCATACATTTCTATACACTGCTATATGCATCTTAAATCGGGCACCTATACCATAGTTATTCATGAACTACTTACGGCTTGTCCACATTTCGCATCGGCCCATGTACCATTTCTACAAAAGTGAAACAGAACGTCTTAAGGCACAATCTCGGTAATTACACAGCCAATTGGTCTGTAATAGTAACAATGCCACGTGCGTTTATTGTTTCACTGAGATGTATTCGGGTTTCATCCACAACAACTGTTAGCAACACTCGGCGCAGACTACGCCGTTATGTTTGGGAAGCTTTGTTATATAACGTGCAGGACGCGAATAGTCAAGTTTATTTAAGAGCTTACGCGAGCACCAGCGATAATGCTGGAAGGTATGATGACTAATGTTGACTGATGTAAAAAAGACTACATGTGCCGCAGGTGATCAGATTATTCGACGTTCGTAGACGGCGCACCGATATTGTTTCACTTTTAGTCTAATTCTTTTTCTGGGTACAAATTTGTCAAGATAAAGAGTTCGCTTTTTTCCGGCTGCGACTGCTTTCTTCACCGTCACAACAAGGTGACAACTGGTGGAGGTGCTGCTTCGCTCATGATCCGGACGCCCCCGCGAATCGCTGACCCAAGTCCAAACCGCGAAGAAGAGGACGCTAAATATGACCGCGATCGTTGAAGCAGTCGCACGTAGAGGGACTACAGCCAGAGTACGGGCTCCTTCCTGAAAACACCAAGCAGTCCAAGACCCTGATATGAACCGCAGGGACGATGAAAGCCGCTGCGCCTCCTACGCCTATCTATCTCCTGCAAGCCGTGCAGCAGGCAACCTTCCGTGGTGTGCTACCATGAAAATGCCTTTCTTTTAGGGGCGAAGCTCCTTAAGGCGGCACCCGTTCGTACCTCGTAGTCGTCATCGTCGTAGTAGTCCGTAACAAGTCTTACGCTTTGACCTCCAAGGTGGTGCCGGTGGGAGATTTCTCCTGTGCGTTATTGAACAATAAAAAATTCGCAGCGTGCGCGTTAACTAAAAGCCGAATTCTTCTGTCTCTCATTCCCCATTAGCAGCCATTGGCATGTTCCAGTAGGAAACGTTAGTAGAAGTAGAAGTGTAAGTGTTAGCTAAAAGCCGACTTCTTCTGTCTCTCATTCCCATTAGCAGCCATTGTTTACCTCCAAGGTAGTGCCTGGTGAGATTTCTCCTGTGCGTGATTAAACAATAAAAATTTTGTTCAAAACGCCGTTGATTGATGAAATAAACCAACGAAAGACGCCAGATGTTTTGTAAAAGCAGAACGAAAGAACGGCAGATGTTTTTCTTAAAGTGTAGTAGTAGTAGTTGTATGTAGCCACCTCGCCCGATCGTCAACGGGCGAGGTGGACCGGCAACGGCGCGAGGACCCTGCCGTACGAGAGTTAAATCACACTAAAAGACATACTTTGCGGGCGATACACTCTAGTGAGCTTTCAACTTTTCGTCTTAATGTACATGATAAAGAAATTATTTCTACGAAAAACGCAAGGCACACCTTGAGCAATATATTTGGTTTTGGGATGCTAAATGGAACCGTGAGGCGATGCGAAGCCGGAGCACTTGCACAATCGCGTTCCGTTGGCTTTCGTTGGGCATGCTACCTACCTCGCGTCGTGGAACGCGCGTCCTGTCTTCCCTCTAGCCTTGCCTTTAATTCGCACAGGGCGAGCGGGGAATGCGGTCGCTCTTGGCGCTCTTTCGCTCGGGAGCGGACTTCTTCCTTGCATTTCACCGATCACAAGTGATAATGAAGGGACCACGTAAACCAACAGTACAATAAAAGTTTGATGTTTAATATATACACGATGTTTTACACTCTTTATATTATGTACTGGGCGCATTTCACGGAAGAGTTTCACGGTTTACAGATGATTCCCTCCGTAGCTTCGCCCCACTCATCATCATTCACCCCGTGGATATGCTGTGATTTTTTTTACTGGATCTTTCTCAGTATCTCTGTTGTATTTCTTCTAATTTTAGTACTGCTTCGCGAAGAGTGTGTTGTAGTTTATGTTTTGTTGTTTTTGTGCGTGCTCAAGCAATATGCATTTTTCCTGCTCTTCTTTTTGTTTACGCGACAAATGGGCTGCTCTTTTTGCAACCATGAGTGTTATCTTTCATTCTATTTGTGCGTGTTCTTAGTCTTGCTTTGCCCTGTATTTCTATTTGCTTCACTGTCTTGCCAGCACATTATTATTGCCGACTTTTTCGCACTCATGTCTCAGTTTCTTTTGTTGTTTTTTTTGTTCTGTGATGCTCCCCTTCCTATATGCTCCCCATGGGACCTGTAAGGCACTTTGAAATGAATAAATAATTATGTAATGCTTATTGTACTGGTCTAAAGCGAATAGCTCATACTGCAACCACAATTGGCGGTGCCTCGACATCATGCTTGCATATGGTCCTTCTACTAAGCGGTGTGAAGCGCTGGCGGGGCTCTGTGGTAGCGTACTTGAATGCGATGGACAATGTCTGGCAGGGCTGGCCTTATACCTCGTTCGATGCCCTGTGCAATGTCCTGCCAAAGCTGCCCCCTTCACCCTGCTCCCTCTTCACCCTTCCCAGCCATCAAACTCTTTCCTCGACAATTTTTCGCGATTGTTTGATTTCCGTTCTTTTTTTCGGTAGGATGCGTTATTGGAAAAAAAATATTGTGTGTGAAATTTTGTGAAAACGAGCAATGTATTTCGATGGCTAAACACTCTAAGGAAAATTAAATATTTCGGGAGTACTGTGTCCTTCTCGTCTTGTTCTCTGTCCTGTTCGCGCTGATTTTTTACAAACATGTATTGCTGTCATGGAACTACAATTTCCATCTGGCCCGCTCGCGTTCCCTTTCTTGAAAACCTTGCTCTCGCCACTTTCCTATCGAGAATGCTCTGTCAGCCTGATAGCACGCGCGCCGTTCGCGAAAGGGATGGGCCGGGACCACGATGATACGCAAAAAAAGTATGTGACGTGGACGACGACTACAGTTGTGTGGCAGAAATGCTACCCAAATACTTCACTTTTTCTGAGAGTGAGGCCTTAACGTAGACCGCGAATTGATAGCGCCAGCCAGAAGTCGTTACCATGACGCGTCAAAGGACCCAGCAGTAGGTCACAGACCGTACATTGGAAGCACCAATACGGTTTAAAATGCACATACGGCCAGAGGCTTGCCAGTGAAAAATAACGTTGCAATAAACAAAAGGCCAGACGATTAAAGCTATACTTGAAGGAAATACTGCACACAAGCCAAGCGCCAATATTCACTGCATGATTTAAACCGTTAAAAGGAACCGACCAGTGCTGGAAGCACAAATAGGATAGGCAATAAAGCGACATAAGTAGGATTATAGCTACTCTCAACAGCAGCTTTGAAGTCTCTGTAATAAAGCGACCTACAAAGCAGTGATTTATTGACAAACACTTCCATTGAGGGAGCTGCCTATTTGTCCAGCGGAGGCGGTTGTTGCCACTCTATTGTGTCAAAGCTCTTGGTCTAGTATACGAGCAAAACATGCCAACATTACGTGAAGCAGCAAAATGCAGCTGCTGCCCGGTACACCGTGATGACGGAATATTTTGACTCTGTACTGCGAATTCTACGTCAGGCATTCGCGACATGACATTGTGAGCCAGTGGATAAGGTATTAGAGGCAAAAATATGCATCAACTACAGTGATTTTTCAACTTATGAGTTAGTGCATCGTTATTTTATGATGCGCGAGATACACCGGTCGCAGTGGCCTGGTGGTTATGGTGCTCAACGGCTGACGCGAAGGTCGCGGGTTGAACCCCGGCCGCCGCGGCCGTATTTCGATGGAGGCAAAATGAAGAGCACTGTGTGCATAGATTTACGTCCATGTTAAAGAACCCGATGGGGTCGGAATTTCCGGAGCCATCCACTAGAGTGTCTCTCATAATGATATTATGGTTCTCGGACGTGAAATCGCAACCTTTATTATTGAAGTTATTACTTGGACCAGGTACAATAAGTACACAAATATGAAGTGAACTACAAACACAGTTCTGGAGGTTATTTTCCATAGAAAGTGCAGGATAGTGATCTACCGCTTAACAGTTAGCGAAAAGAAAGATATGTTGTAAACACTACTGCGAGCATAAAAATCCCACAGAAGTGCTAATCACAAAGCATACGATTATACGAGATTGCATAAGCGTAGACATAGTATTTGTCGGAGTGGGAGGGTGGGTGGCGTCAGCAATTGTCAGTTGTTTTGAACTGCATAACCTTGCTTGTGGCGTTGACCTGAAACAGGATGACATACGAAGCTGCATTGGCAATGAGGATCTCGAGGTCTGCGAGCTGTTCGGCAGTATTTGGTGCTTCGTTCGTCAGACCGGCCTCTGCCTGCAGATAGTAAGCCAGTTCATGAAGCATGTCGTAGAGCTCAGCTCTCTGGTAAGGGTTGTATGTGCTTCAGACTTTGAATCATGCACTCCCAGTGGGTGTTTTAACCTTTAACAAGTGGGTTTAAACGTGAATCTTTAAAGGAGATCTCTGGGGATTCTCCAGCGCTAAACGGATGTAGAAAATGACGTACAAATCCTTTCGAGATTTCCAAAAAGAGTGACAAGTTCTCTCAAAGACGCTGCAGTGTCCCCAATAACAAGATTCAGTGAATGGCGCCTTCATGGAGGAAGAAATGATGTTGTGATGTGCGCGCAGAGCACTCATAGTGTCTCTTGTGTGATGTGAAAAGAAAGTAGACGACGACGCCGGTGCTCGCGCAAGAATGCGCAAACTCTGCTAGCTTGGGAGGTGAAGAAGAAAAAAAAGAAGAGCTGTGTGCGTTCGAGAAGAAAAACCGAGTGGGCAGACGGCGTTGGGCGTTCGAAGCAGTCGGGTGACCAGGCCCGAGTATCGACGCTCTGGGACGCGGTCCACGAGTAAAAGCTACGGGCTTCACGTGGCCGCTGACGTCCTCCGCTTCCAACTTTTCCCTTCGGAAAGATGCCACGCTTCTCGTCAGCCTCCACAAGCCGTCACTGGCCTCTTTGAAGCCATCTCGCACTCCTCGTCTCTTCGCCACGTCTCCTCGCATCGCCCTGCGCGTTGGACTCTCCGACGGGTGAGCCTGCGTCGACTGACTCTCGCTAAGACGCTTCCCTCATGTTTAACTTTTGTTAGTTCATTTCTTTTTCTTCTTTTGTGTGCCTTGCTTGCTCTTGTGTTCTTGTGTATCCTCCATGTTTGTATAAAGTGTCATTCGTTTTAACCTGCAAGCAGCCTCGTCGATTGGTGCGACAGTACGCGCTCTCACCCCTTCATACGCTAAGAACCACACGTTCTCATCACAATGGCGTCCGCGACAGGACGAGGCTGATTGTAGTGTTAAATTACTTTAAAGAAACATGGATTTGAAAGATTTAGTAAGCGCCAGCGAGAAACTAGGCCTAACGGTAGATGAACTAAAGAAGTGGGTGGAGGTGGAGCAAGCGCGTGCGAGAGAGGATCGCGCCGCCGAACGTGAGGCAGAGCGCGAGCAGAACGAGCGTGATGCGCGTGCACGAAAACGGGAGGCGGAAAAGGCGGCGTTGAATGAGAAGCTCTCGTTGCTTCGCGCGCGTGTACTTGAAGCTGAAGCGCGTTGTGGTAGAGGCGAAGACATGGCAGTCGTAAGTGAGCGTTCCGCGCCATCGCAAGTATGCCCCTGGCATACAAAGCCTGCATTCAAAGGGAGACCAGGCGATAATAATGCTTCATCCAGGCTATTCGAAAGGGCGCCAACGTGGCAACTCTCGCCTGAAGATAAGCTGGCCGCACCGAGCATGGTTCCAGTGGGCGACCAAGAAGCTATGGAAGGTCTGGTTGAGCCCCTGGGAGCAGGAGGCAGCTTCGAGAGCAAGGAACAAGAAGATTTGTGCTGTAGAGCCCTTGAGATGCCTAGCACATTTTTTACAGAGGCAAGATTGCCTCCAAACAGTTTGAGTGAAGGAGAGCCGCCATTTGGCACAGGTAGTGACGGCGAATGCCGCGGAAATTGCCACCGTTTGGTCCGTTCGGATTCGTCAGGTGTACCCTATGCTGCAGAAGCAGATGGGTTAGACATGGTCGGGGAGCATAGCACTAATTCACCTCAGATGAGGGTGACGTTGGCTTGTAGTGCAAATGTTGAAAGCAAAGAGAGTACCGTTATATGCGGGGAGGAGGAGGCGACTCTCAAAGTGCTCAACATAGAATACAGAAAGCCTTCAGGTGAAAGGGAGCTTGACCGCTGCATTAATATTGAGCTGCAGAACCGCAGTAGCACGATGGTTGTACAGCAGCAGTTCAACAAGGCAGCTGTTGAGTCTTCTGTAGTATCACGCAAGGCAGAAGCCATTGTCGTGAAGAATGCAAATGCATTACCGCCTTATCTCCCGAGGCAGTGTGATGGCGTGATGAAGGCGATCATTCCGATGGTTTCACTTCGATGCGCGTGGTTCGAACGCCTTCTCGCCAAGTGTTATGCTTTGCTGGTGAAGGCTGCGTTTGCGTCCAAAGAAAGCAAGGCGTTTGAGTTGGCCGCCTTCGCAATGCCGTTCATTCAGAAGCGCAGACATGCGTCTTTGATGTATTTGGCCTCAAAGCAGGTGAAACGCGACAATCGTTTCGTGTGGGACGCTATAACTTGAGCGTCCTATTCAAACGACTGACCCGTTTTTGTCTGTTTGGTTTTTGTGTTTTTTTGCAATTCCACAAAACGGAAATGTATTTTTTCCCGTGTTAATGTTCGACTTTGCCTGGTGAAGTGATATATTCTTTGAACTCTTCGCGAAGCTATATAACTGTGTGGTGCATTGCCTCGTGGTCATGTGTAGTGTATTGTGTGTCATTGTTACGCGCACATGTATCGCCTTTTGTTTATGCTGCGGAATAAACAAAAGACTTGAATGGGGGCCTATGTGATGTGCGCGCAGAACATTCATAGTGTCTCCTGTGTGATGTGAAAAGAAAGTAGACGACGACGACGCCGGTGCTCGCGCAAGAATGCGCAAACTCTGCTAGCTTGGGAGGTGAAGAAGAAAGAAAAGGAGTGTGCGTTCGAGAAGAAAAACCGAGTGGGCAGACGGTGTTGGGCGTTCGACGCAGTCGGGTGACCGGGCCCGAGTGTCGACGCTCTGGGACGCGGTCCACGAGTTAAAGCTACGGGCTT
The DNA here is from genome assembly GCF_013339695.2 of Rhipicephalus sanguineus. Lineage (NCBI taxonomy): Eukaryota > Metazoa > Arthropoda > Arachnida > Ixodida > Ixodidae > Rhipicephalus > Rhipicephalus sanguineus. The sequence goes on from NC_051179.1 coordinate 67,238,718, forward strand.
CACGTGGCCACTGACGTCCTCCGCCTTCAACTCTTCCCTTCGGCAAGACGCCACGCTTCTCGTCAGCCTCCACAAGCCGTCACTGGCCTCTTTGAAGCCATCTCGCGTTCCTCGTCTCTTCGCCACGTCTCCTCGCATCGCCCTGCGCGTTCGACTCTCCCACGGGTGAGCCTGCGTCGACTGACTCTCGCCGTGCTCTCGCTAAGACGCTTCCCTCATGTTTAACTTTTGTTAGTTCATTTCTTTTTCTTCTTTTGTGTGCCTTGCTTGCTCTTGTGTTCTTGTGTATCCTCGATGTTTGTATAAAGTGTCATTCGTTCTAACCTGCGAGCAGCCTCGTCGATTGGTGCGACAGTACGCGCTCTCACCCCTTCATACGCTAAGAACCACACGTTCTCATCACAGATGTGCAGTTCAGCAAAATACCTTTTTTCTTGCACGATTTCTTTCTGCCCCTTGAAGTTAGCGCCGTTGTTGTAGCTTTGGTCACGAAAACCGTAAATATTCCCCCAACTTTTGTAGCCCTTTTGGAACACTCTCAGTAATGCCCGCTCCATTAGTGTCGCTCGCTGCTTTAAACCCTATGAAAGGCACTTGGATATGGATCATGTCATTAGCTGCATCCCAGAAGCAATCTGCAATAAACATTAACTCCTTGTGGTTGATGTCAGGCGTACAGCCCGATATCTTGGAACAATACTTAGGAGCTTTGAACCATTCTGTCATCTACTTCACCAGATTTCTCAGCATCAATTCAATTATTTTATTCTTATCTGCTTTTTCGCGATAGATATTTGCCAAATCTCGATTTCGCACATGCCGCTAGTGCTCTTTGATGGCATTGTGAAAGCCAGCAAGTAGCTTTACAAATCCAATAAGTTTACGTCGTTTTCTCTGAAAATCCCCTCTAAAGAGGGATGAAATTCCATGCAATTTTTTCGGAGAAAAAATGTTGTTCTGACAGTGCGCTTTGGTATCATTTCAGTGTTTCTTCACCTGCGTAATTATGAGCTCCTGTTCGTTGTCAATAAATCTACTATGTCTGATTCGGAGACTTGCCTATACCCAAGCCTAATGCGAGATGAAATGATTTGCTGGCTTTTTAAGAAATGAGAGAACCTGTGCCATGAGCCTCCAGGCGCTCGATCGAGACGTCGTCATTGTCGACTTCAGACTGCTGTCAAAGAGTTTGCAGCAGAACCAGAATGTTCTGCATGCAGATGTCGAATAACACAGCGAGCGCCGCTTGAGAACGTCACCATTTTCGAGGTGCCATTAAATATGCCTTGTTGAGAAATGACGCTTGCGGTCATAGAGGGCAAATTCCTGATTATGCTTGTTCACATCGCATTCACTCGAGCAACGATGAATTTAGGGCAGGTGGGCGAGGCGGATTTCTTCATCGCTCTTGGAGGAGGCAATAAAAGAGGGGAGAGGGGGGGGGGGCCTTTGATTCATATATGTTCTTTGATTATAGCTGAGCATGGTTTTCGGATGAAGAATGCTTCGTTTAACATATAAACTACATAACTTCAATCAATAGGGTGTCGTTCATCATATTAAACTTCTTGCTCCTTCACTTCGCCCCCTTTTCCGCTTCATCTGCTTTCATGCGTTTATGGCAGACCACCCTAAGCCTTCCTTACTATGCTTCCTAACTATGCTTGTGTACACCGCATTCAGTCGAGCAGGGATGCATTTAGGGCAGTCCTGCGAGGTGGACGTCTGGATCACTCTTGGAGGACGCTGTAGGGTGGGGGGGGGGGTGCTTTGATTCATGTATGTGCTTTGATTATTCACTTGAAAATGGTGTTGGGCATGGCTTTCACGTGAAAAATTCCTCGTTTAGGCGGACACCAAGGTGGAGGCGAGGGCACTATGAAGAACTACGTTTTCTCCACGAAAAATGTACATTAAATTCATGGTTTAAAAAGCACGCCCATGCCACGCAGCATGACCCATATTACCGGCGCGGCACTCGAATTACTTTAATGTCTTGAATTGTAGCGTCTTAAAGCAAGATCGGAGAGATCTCCTTTGGTGCATTATACTGCTCGTTGCCGCAGCCTGCGTGGCTTGTGCTATTGTACTTGCTCCTGAAGCAACTGAGCTGTTTTGTAGGGATTTGTCTGTCATGCTTTAGTTTTCTATACGAGCGAGTATGCTTTTCCCTGTCATACACTTTTATGGTATCGATCTTTGGTGGGTCGCCGACTGATCAATTCCACTATTTCGAAACCATTATTTAGCCCATGCACTCCTGTTTTAATTTCACTGCGGTGGTCTGAATACTGCTCACTGAATAGAGCAGCATGTCACGTAAATAACATACTCACAGAAGGACAAAGTTCACGCTCCAAACATTGGCCAGTGGAGGTGAGGCTCAGCGCAGTTGAGGCATATTCTTGCTTTTACAATTAAGATGTGACCACTATTATTTTTATAAATATTGATTTATTCTGTGTTGAGTATATTGTCCTCGGATGCGGACTAGAGTGAAAAAAGTTTGGTGCATCGCTATTCACACAATATGTACATAGAAGGCAGCGGGGCGAAGTGATTGTTGTGAACTTAAGCTCAGTCTGCTCATAATTGTTGTAGACTGTGCGAGATTTGCCAGGATAAATCAGGTCAGTTTAGCCCTACTACAAAAAATAGGCTTCTCGTAGCACTTTAAAGGGCATTTCCTCGTATTTTCAATTTCTCTCTGAGCATTTTTTTCCACACACCTATAATTTTAGCATTTATGCCTTTGTTTTATTTTCAGGAAATAGTCCTGCTAAGATTTGTGCGTAAGAAAATATTCATGGGTTCCAAAGAAGAAAGCTTTTCTTCAGTGTGTTTGCAACATGGAAGCGAGGAGATATTAAAGTAATGACAACCCCGCTTTAAAATAAAGCCAGACACAGAAAATACAACCTATCTTTGCGAAGTAGCTGGACCATTGTATGAGCCTTTGTCCTCATCCATACGCGATGTAACAATGCTAGAAATAAAATGGATCTGTATTCAAAAAGCGCAGCTTGCACATTTGAGCGCAAGGCTGGAACCAACAGCGGAGCTAGCGTTCAACCTAACTTTTTCTAAGTTTTTCTAAGGATGCCAATCTTTTGATAGAGATGCTATGTTTTTGCGAGTAGTCCTAAGAATGGTTAGGCTTGGTTATTCTTCGATTTCGGTTAGTTCCCACTTTGATTTCGAAGAGGGAACTAACCGCTTCGGTTTCACTTCCCACTTCGGTTTCGGTTAGTTCTTCGGTTTCGTTTAGTTCTCAAAAGCACACACGTGTCACGTGGTTTTGGCGGCAACATATATGTCACGTGGCTAGCTATAACGCGATGTGATTCTAGTGATGTGATTAGCTGTTACGTGGTTCTTGGGTATAACATGTCCCCCGACCAGTTACGTGATTTTAGTCACATTACTAGCAGTTACGTGGTCTTTAGTCATGTGAGTAGTTGTATACGTGACTGGATGTTACTTGATATTTTTCACATTACTAGCTGTTACATGGCTTCGGCGGGAACATGTCACGTGGCTTCGGCGGGAACACTAGACGTTATGCGGTTCTTGGCGAGAACATGTCACGTGGCTAGCTGTTGCACGATGTTACGTGATCTTAGTTACGTGACTAGTTATGCGATGTTAGTCATGTAACTAGCTGTGTTATGTTACGTGTTTTTAGGAGTACAGTAGGAGTTTTCGCGCTGTTATATAATGACCTAATTTTAGTGTCGTGCAAGTTGTCACGTGATGTTACGTTATTTGAAGGAAAGATATCACGTGACTAGGTGTTACGCGATTTTAGTCACGTATGAAGATGTTACGTGTTTATGGCGGGAACATGTCACGTGACTAGCTGTTACGTGATGTTGTGTGGGTTTAGTTACGTCACTAGTTGTTACGCGATGTTACATGATACTTGTCATGAGACTAAATGTTACGTGATGCTTCGTGATAGATTTTCGTGGCAAGATGTTACGTGATTTTTAGTGACGTGAATAGTTGTTACATGAGGTTCTATTCTTTTAATCACGCGACTAGTTACGTAATGTTCTGTGATTTTTAGTCGCATCACTAGTTATTGCGTAATGTTGCGTGATTTAGGCGCACGAAATAAACGTTACGGGATTTTTAGTCACGTGACCAGTTGTTGAGTGATGTTACGTAATTTCAGTCACGTGGCTAGTTTTCCCGGGACGTTACGTGGTTTTTGGTCAAGTGACTAGTTACGTGACAAGTTCTTACGTAATGTTGCATGATTTTAGTCCCGAGTCTAATCGTTACGTGATGTTACATGATTTTTAGTCGCGTAACATACTCGCCCATCATAGTTATTGCAGACTACTGCCCGACAAATTGGCGCACGTGTTATGCAAGTGAAGGAGAAGGTGGAGAAGAGGACGAAGTCAGCACGTGCCGATTCATTTCAGTTCGCACTACACGACGCATCGAAACGCTTTAACAGCTCCTTTACTAAAAACGATCAATTCAGTTTTGTGCCCCACTTTTCCATCATTCATAACTGGAATCATTTGTTTCATCCATGACAAAATTTTTCCTGAGGCGCAAATGGCGGACGTTTGGGTCAGTAACTTGGCCCTGAAATCACCCTTGGTTGATATCGATTGTGAACCACCTGTGGCGCATACCCTTAACCACGGGCCGCATTAGCGGGTATGTGTCGCACCTGGTTAGTGCAAAGGGTTTCATGTCGTACGCGACAGGCAAGTCGCACATGTCATGACCTGTGAATCCTATTCGGTATACACTCGTGTCCGCCTTTGCAAATTTTGGGATACACTAACTTAACGAGACGACCACGAGAACTCCACGAGGTGGGCAGATAGATAGATAGATAGATAGATAGATAGATAGATAGATAGATAGATAGATAGATAGATAGATAGATAGATAGATAGATAGATAGATAGATAGATAGATAGATAGATAGATAGATAGATAGATAGATAGATAGATAGATAGATAGATAGATAGATAGACACACAGACAGACAGACAGACAGACAGACAGACAGATAGATAGATAGATAGATAGAAAGAAAGAAAGAAAGAAAGAAATAAGAAAGAAAGAAAGAAAGAAAGAAAGAAAGAAGAAAGAAAGAAAGAAAGAAAGAAAGAGATGGTCGAAGTTCCTTTCGTTCGCTACGAAATCCATCGCATTTAATAGCTGCACGCAGTCCACTTGTACTAACCCCCATATCTAGAACGTCCCTTCACTCAACGCTTCACCTTGACTTGATAAAGTCAATCGGAGCGCCGTCTGTCGGCAGAGCAAGTAAACAAATATCAAGTATAATCTGCAGCAATTCTTGAGAAGCGCGGCGTAATTTTCTGTGAGTAGCGGCGCTATGGTCAGCTCGGTGAAGTGAAGGAAGAAATTCGATTCGTGGCTTGTTTCAGAATACGTGGGTTGCTATGTCTTAGGCAATATCTGGCCTGACGTATACACCGAAAATAAAGAGTATTAATAGGTTCAGCATCACATCATTGAAAAAGATTTGCTGAAGAGGGTTTACTGAAGATTTGTTTCTCAACCCAAACATGTAAAACTGGATCTCCATGGTTATTTTTGTGCTTTTTAGTGTTTTGCCGTGAAGGCAATCATCAAATTAAAAGTTAATGCACTTTCACCTTCTTGTCTGACGTCATTAAATAACTCCTTCAGCACTTCGTTATCCTATTCACCGTATGTGCGTAGAGATCGCTAGTTATTACAGCTGAGGTAAATGAAAATCACACGTGATATTGAAAACGTGATCATTTTCTGCACACGTAAAGCTTTTGAGGTAGCAGCATGTGAGAAAGCTTAACATTTCAGAGCATTTTGTGACTACAGCCATTAAAAAGATTAAAGCTATGCTTTTAGCTTTTACTACTGCTCGTTGAAATGGAATTCAAGTGGAAATATAAGAATACAAAAATGTGCAGTTTTTTACATAACCGTGATAAGTTAAATCTTATGGAAAATGTACATAGTGTCACATGTGTGACGGTGAAGAAAGCAAAATGCAGCCGGTAAAGGTGAAATGCTTCGACGGCTGATCTTGGGCCCAGTAAAAGAAGTAACACTCATAGTGCAGCCAAAGGGGCTTTATGTAGAAGCCGGTCGTCGTTAATGAGATCGTCGGCGAAAGGCGTCCTATTTTATACATTGATGATCGAACATTGCAACATTATCTCCAAGACTCACATTCCCTCCAGAATAAGCTGGACTACCCGTGTCGTGTGCGCGATCCTATCGGAATAGCCTAAAACAATCGAAAATATTCCTACGTGGCCAACGCCGAGCTGTCGTTAACTGTTTTATTGGTACAACGCGGTCATGTAAAAATAAATTTATAAGCGCGCGTGCCAATAGGATCTAATCCTTAAAATTCTGACGTTTCTTGCTATTATTTTCTTTCGTAACATAGGCCAACACCTCTCTACCGCACTATACCACACGGATACGCACGCTTACTTTATTCACAAACTTCACGCTTCGGACATAAACTTTCGCAAGATACCAATGCAAGCTAAGCACGCCATTATGTATGCGCTTTAAATACACCCGTTATACCTTAATATTGTAGTGTATTAAAGCGGAAATGTGATATACTTAGTGAGGTGATATTTCTGACCGGAACACAAAATACAGGACAAGGAAATGACAAGCACACCCAGAGAGGAGTATTTGTTTGCTTGTCACTGCCTGTTTAATTGCCGTTACCACTCATGCTTGCCTTCAATATAGCTTCTTTCGCTTTAAAAACAATGATGTTCCACTCAACATGAAAGCTGTAGGAAGTGCGGAACAGTGATTCCCCTGCCCTTCGGCAACGTTGGCGCACACCGGCAAGCGCGTGCTCGCGTTCTCAACCTGCAGCCTGCACGGCATCCGTGGCGGGAAAGACAACCTTTATTTGCGATGCAGTTGCGCTCCCTCCCCCTCATATCTCTCTCCTCATTTCACTCCTCCTCACTCTCACTTACCTTTCCCACTTCCTTGCGATACTATAATGCACACAGCTATCCTATGCATTACCCTCCTCTCCTCCTTGATCTTCTCCTCACCTCTCACTCCCCTTTCCCCATTGCTGCGCTATACTATAAATGGCTATGTTATGCTTTACGCCATCTTCTTCACCATCACTTCTCTTTCCCACCCCTTGCCGCGGCGGCTGCATTTTCGATGGAGGCAAAAATGTTCGAGGCCCGTGTACTTAGATTTAGGTGCACGTTAAAGAACCTCAGGTGGTCTAAATTTTCGGAGCCCTCCACTACAGCGTCCCTCATAATCATTTCGTGGTTTTGGGACGTTAAACTCCAGATAATATTATTATTTGCACCCCTTGCTATACTATGCTACACATGCCATACCACGTCATGCATACTCGGCTATGCTATGCTCCACCTTCCCACACACGTCTCTCCTCCACACCTCACTTCCCTTTTCCACACCCTTGCTATATTACACTGTGATAGCTATGGTGTACATTGCCCTACCTCTCCCCTTTCTCCTCTTCCTCACCCTCACATCACTTTTCTTCACCATCCCTTCCCTTTCCCACCCCTTGCTACACTATGTTACAGATAGCTATGCTACACTGTAATGGCTACACTTCGCCCATTTACCTCCTTCTTTCCCTCCCTTCCCTTTTCCACCCCTTCCTATACCATAATATACATGGCTATGCTATGCGCGGTTTTGACGGCGTGAAGCCATACATGGCTATGCTGTCCATTACCCTCTCCCCTCCTCTTTCCTTCTATCCTCACCCTTACTTCGCTTTCCCGCCCCCTTGCCACAGTATATACTATACATGGCTACGCTATACATGGTATTGCCAGCGTGCCAGGCCACCTGACACATTAGACGCTGACAACCAAGGTCCCTAAAGTGCTCCAGACAGACAGACAGAGAACATTATTTAGGTCTTGAGGAAAAGCTTTAAAATTTCTAGAAGCATGTAAAGTAATGCTTCACTTCACTGCGGCTAATGCTAACTGCGATAAGAGACACTATCCCTGCAACTACATCCGCACTTTCTTCTGTAGTTGAACCTGTAGGCTGATCTTCACGCCAGGACTAATTCGAAACTTGTTACTCAGACAAATCATTTTGAAGGAAATGCTGCAGTCAACCAATCCGCCTACAGTGGCTGAAGCTGTTTATCGAGCTGCGGCACCACCATTGGGCCAAGTTATTGTCATGGCTTTTGGTCGGGCATGATTCCAGCACAGATGATGATGATGAAATGAACTTTATTTGGTCCTGGAGAACCCCGATCAGACAACCCCCGAAGGGGGGTCCGCCGCAGTTGCTGGCCGCGCCCACGCCGGTACTGGAAGACCGTGGCCCTCCGCCCGTTCGCAGGCCTCCTGGACTGCCGACAGCTGGACTGAGAGCTCGTTGCTTTTAAGAGCCCTCTCCCGGTCCTCTTCTGTGCTGAACTTTGCGCTAAGTAACGCCGGGCACTGCCAGAGCATATGAGCGAGTGTGCAATTATCCGCCCCACAGCTAGGACATCCTGGATTTATGCCTTCAGCAAAGTGGCTAAACGTGCTGCGAGACGGGAAGGAACCTGCCTGCAGCATCCGGAGAACCGACGACTGCGGCCTAGTAAGCTTGGAATGCGGGAGGGGGTATCGCCGCCTGACAGTTGATAGTGCGAAGTAACTTCGTTGAAGGTGCCAAGTGGATCCCTGAAGCTCTCCGTGAAGCCGCCTCCGGACCCGCCCACACCGCCGCGGCACGTGATTTCTCGCGCACGGTTATGGGCAAGTTCGTTGACGTTGGGAACTGTCGGATGAACCCCTGAGCCCATGTGGGCCGGGAACCAGGTAATTGTGTGAAAGCCTCCTACAGCCCTCGAACTCAGAATAGCGGCAGCCTCTTTTGAGACCACACCCGAAGCGAACGCCCGGAGGGCAGCCTTAGAGTCGGTGAATATCTCAGGACTGAAGGGTCCTTCATAGCTAGAGCTATCGCTACCTGCTCTGCTACGGAGGCAGACACCTTCCTAACGGAAGCTGAGTTTAGTACGCACAGATGACCTACAGTGATGGAACAAGTGTCGCTGAAGCGCAACGCAGGCAGCGTTGCACAAACATGGTGATTACGCGAGATCAAATGCCCAAGCTCATGGCTCCAGTAGATCCAGTAGGGCTCATGTAGCTTATGTAGGTAATGATATGCATGTGAAATAAATTTGGCGATCTCAAAGGGTACTTACATTGACGACATGAACACAACTGTAAGGGCAACGAGTAGCAGCTTCTTGGTCGACGTCATAGTAACTTTGGTGCGATACGCGTGAACACTAGTGTTCTGTGAAGTACTGTTGCTTTTATGCTAACCTGCCGAATAGAACGTTTTGTGCGCTTCTATTCTTTTCTCGAGCATAAGCATACCATTGTTTGCCGAAGCATTCACTCGCATAACAATACAAAAAGAAGTATGTCAACCTATCAATGCACTTTCTCTCTTCAAGTTTATGCACACAGTTGCACAATTGCACCAAACTTTGAGCAAAGACAGAACTCATCGTCTTGGCATAAAATAAAAAAAATACACCATCTCCCGCTAAAGGGGACCATGAGGCGATGCGAAGCCGGAGCACTTGCACGTTCGCGTTTCGTTGGCGTTCGTTGACCATGCTACCGACCTCGCGTCGTGGAACGCGAAGAGGGACGCCAAGCGCGTCGTATCTTCCATCTAGCGCGGCCGTTAATTCTCACAGGGCGAGCGGGGAACGCGGTCGACAGGCGGGCGAGAGGGGGGCAGCGTAGGAGAGGAGGGAGAAGGGGAGGGGACGCGCTTGCGCTCGAGCTCATCACGGCGTTGCGCAGGAGAGAATTTCGGCATGTCTAGCCCGCGTTTCAGTAGAAGAGTGGAAAGGGGGAGGGGAGAGGGAAAGTGGAGAGGGGAGGGAGGGGGAAAGTGGAGAGAGGAAGGGGAGAGGGAAAGTGGAGAGGGAAAGTGGTAAGGGGAAGGGGAGAGGGGAAGGGGAGAGGGTGAGTGGAGAGGAGGTGTGTGGAGAGAGTATGTGCATGCGCAGTAAGGGTGGTCACGCCGCACACCACCACCACCACCGGATTGAGCTCCGCCTTAAGATACTTCGCATCTAAAAAACGCGGCAAGTGTTCTTCAGAAATAGGTGATGACATTTGTGAAGTCATACTGTGTGTTAGGCTTCGTCTGATTACAGAAAAAAACGACTGTATGTATATTATTTCTGGAGAAAAAAGCATTTGTAAATAGTCCACATCATACAATACTTTTACCTTGTCTTAGCTGCTGAGACACGTGTTGAGAAAAAAAATACAGAAGCCCTTCCCTATCAAGGAAATGAGGCAAGCCAACCTTGGCGTGGGTGTGCCTGACTTAGTGCTTCTCTTTCTGTTCTTCTTTCTTTATTTCTTTGCTTTTACTTTCCTATTTTCGCATTGCTCAATGCTCCCTCCTAACGCAAGCGTTCAGTTTTATTATAAGCAGTGGCCGTTCCCGGAATGCGGTTTTCGGGTCGAAACATCATTAAGTCTTTCATGTCCTTTACAGCGTTCGTTGGTCTCTAGAACATCCCAACGAAAAGAGCATCACACGATCATGAAAACACGGGTTAGCAGTTCAACTTCCTCGAAGTTGTAATTTTCGAGAAATGTACAATTCCAATTCCTGGTTGTTACTACAAACCTAGAAGAAGGAAGAGGAATCGATCAAGGACTCGTTTCTCTTTGTTATGTACAACTGCTTGACACAAACAGACAATGAAGCCAAGAAGATATTGGTGTATTATTTGTATTCTTTAACTGTAACGCGGCAATTACTATGTAAATGTTAAAAAAAAGCAAAATTGGACGAAAAGTGAACTTGCCGCTGGTAGATCCCGAACCTACCACCATCTGATAACGCGTCTGATGTTCTACCACTTGAGCTGCAGCGGCGGTCGTCCTCCCGTCCACCTTTTTGGGTATTTCTGAGCAGGTAAACCTGTATGTTAGCCAGCGCAGCCGTAGCCATGGCGGCGAGTGTGGAACATTTTTTACAGCCAGTCTTTATCAGACCACAACGGCAGTGGGGTTAAATTGGGGTAGTTCTACGCTGCTGCCGCCACCGGTGTCCGTAACAACTATGGTGCGAAATAAGAAAACATGAAATAGATAAAAAAATCCAAGATCGGAAGAGATTTGAACCCAGGCCCTCTGCATGACCTCGCTGGTGCTCGAAACTCTGCGTGGCCACGCTGGTGCACAGAGCAACGCTGGTGCTTGAAACTCCTTATCAAAAAGACAGAGGATGCAGACAGACCTTGATTTCTATAAACAACGTCGGCGTCTGCAGTCGCTCACGCCGGTGGGGTATCCAGAGAGGCGCCTACAGGAACGCTAATATAATCGCGAATATTGCTTCGCTAGTAATGTATCGGCGTGCTTTGTAAAAAGAGTAGTTGTGCTTAACATGCACGCCGACTACGCTGACGTTTAAAAAGTAACTTATGGTCTGACCTAACGTCATCCCTAATGTTAGACGTCAGTTTCGTTGACATTTCACGTTGCTCGACCCTAAAGCAATAACCTAACAAATGATATTGACATCATTTGCAGCTCCGGTGCGATTCTGCGAATATCATACATAGCGTTCGTTAGTGTATTGCTCCGGGTTCTAGCAACGCTTGAATATAGCTAGCTGAGTCATAGGAGTACATATGTAATGTTTATTCGAATGTTATAAAAGCGGAGTTAACACTGGAAGTATAAAATGGAATTAAATAATTGCACTTCATTTAAATAAAGGAAGAGGATGCAAACGAGATATATGAGACAAAGATAGAAAAGAAAGAGAAAGAAAAGAGGGAGAAAAAAGTTCTCTAGTAAAATATAGAGAAATAGGTTGCCCATCGAGTGACGACGGGCCCGTGCTTCGCTGTGCCAAGCTTTGCGCGACATAGTGCAAACTTTCCGCATTTTTCATTCTTCTTTTGCTCCCCACTCTCCTTTTCCATGACTGATCAACCGCTCGCGCCATGTTAGCACCGCAGCGTATTCTTGCCTCGGCGTCACACTTCACTGCTGCTAGCGGTTCTCCGGGAGTTGCTCAGACTAGAGTGCAAGGTTGAACCCCACACAGTTCCGAACAGTCAGCGTTGTCCGGTAACCTAACTGTCCCAAACTGCACTTCAAAGTGACGCTTGAGGCTAAATTGTGTTCATTTGGGCGCCGATTTCTAAAATAGGCATTATAGGCATTTAGGCACAACCCCCAAAATGGGCTTCTATAGGCATTTGTAGGAGCGCCAGGAAAAATAATCTGGGCATTTGCCTAAAATACGGTCTCTAGTAATTATACATTGACTGGTGTTTCCAGTCCAGACATATTCTGTGATCAAAGGAAACAATTAACTGATGCGCACGAAGTGTTGCGCTCAAGATATTGGCTCTTTCGCCGAACTGCTTCCGCCACATGTTTTTTTAACAAAAGCACCTAGCTAAACGACGCGTATAAGAGAAATTCTGTTTTCTAGAAGTCGCAACGCGGAAGAACTTATTATGAGCAGCTAACTTTTTCTCCGACAGCTACTGTGTTGTTCTGAGTGTCACGGACGCCCTGACGGCGGAGAATGGACTAAAGTACTGATGGTTACTTTTGTATAGAGCGTCCTATGCCCCGACGCCAGGACAGGAATCTCCTGGCGGCATCGATATAGCTGCAGCGACACATTTTTTTTTCATGCAATTTGCGTATAATCTTTCGAACAAACCAGCACAAGATAGGTGTGTCAATCAATTTTACCCAGCACCTCCACCATTTGCCACGTGCGAAAAGAAGGTCCATGGGCAACAAATACCATGCAGCCAGAAAGACTGACGCAGATCTAACAATATGGCCGCGCCAAAACCAAAATGACTGAGCGAGAGCGCGCCCTCTCCCAAACGATTACTTCGTTTGTTTTTGCTAGATGCGGGCTCGTGCTCGACACAGTTCATGACCAGGTGGCATTATTTCCCCACAGTAACAAAAAAAAAACATCGCCCCGATGCTTGTGCAAGTGCACAATATTCTGATAACGTAATAGAAACACATTTTGACGTAGGCGTTAACTTGCTTTCATTTGCGAGAAAATACCTAATATTCATTCAAAGCTCACTCCTGTCTTTCTTATACCTCATAACTGTATCGCCATTGTGCGGCGCATGCAGGTCCCAACGCCGGTCAAATAAAACGCTTGCTAAGCGGCGATGTGGAACACTTGCGCGCAGCTATTTTCTTAAAAATATCAATATTATCAAAATAGAATTCCTTCTACTTGAAGTAACTGATTGAACGTACATGCAGCTCAATAACCCACTGTGTACCTTCTTAACATTTCCCAATTTTAACGCCTTTTCCTTTCATTCGAAGGTATCCAATAACCCACGTTGCTGCTAAATAGAGAGTGTTTGAGCTAGCACAAACAATTTGCGTTCAGAAAACAGTCATAGAAAGATGCTGTGGCTCTCTGCATTCATATGTCAGAGTCGCTAAAAACATTCTATGCTTACTGATGTTGAACATTTGACTACATTCTGTACGTCCGTAAAATCTAAAAAAAATCACACCGTCCCCCGCTAAAGGGGACCATGCAGCGATGCAAAGCAGCGTTTCGGCATGTCGAGCCCTGGGTTTTAGAGGGAGAGTGGAGAGGGGGAGGGGGAGGGAAGAGAGGAGGAGAGAGGGAAAGTGTAGAGGGGGAGGTGAGAGGGGAAAGGGGGAGGGGAGAGAGGGAGGGGGAAAGGGGGAGTGGGGAGGGGGAGAGGAGGTGCGTGAAGAGGGCTTGCCCAAGCGCAGTAACGGTGCTCACGCTGCACAACACCACCACCACCACCATTTTGAACTCCGTCATAAGATGCTTCGCATCTAAAATGTTTACTACCATAATCCTGTGACCAAGAACCCAAAACTGTCAATAAGAACTTCAGCGCCAACAGGAAGTATTTGATGCCACCTGTCTGACAACAACGATGCTTGAGCTCTCCTGGCAATTGAATGATTTTTTTTTTAAATGCGAAGCATTTCTTAGCGAACCTCTGGCACTTTGAGCGTTTCTATCTACGTATCTATCTATCTATCTATCTACCTATCTATCTAGCCGCCTACGTCTGGGTGCTCTCATGATCGCCTCCTTAACTTGGTGTAGACCAAAATTTGCATGGGAGGGTAAGAGAATTTGACGAATATGATTACCGGGTTATGGCATGAATAACGTTAAAATCCTGTCGCGTACGTCGTCAAACCCTTTCCACTAGACACGTGTGGCACATACCCGTTTACACGGGCCGTGGCGTACGGGTATGCGCCGCAGGTGATTGAAAGTTTATATCTACCCAGGAACGGCGAGAACAGACATTGGTAAATTAAACGCTAGAGCGTTAAGGAAAACCAACATCGGCAGCGTTGACTCTACGAACGGAAAAAATGAAAATTAGGATTCCAGCAGGAATCGAACCCAAGCATTGTGCGTGGCAATCAGGTATTCTACCACAGAACCACGCCAGGTCTATAACCTGGTTTGCAAAAACAGCGTACGCAGGCGTAATATCAGTGCAACGTCAATTGTGGTGGTGGTGCTGGCTATCTAATTTTACAAGAAAGCAACAAACACTACATAATATTCCTACTATGTGTACTCCTACGATACAGACGACCTATCAGATTAACGTCTGTGGTTACAGTGTTGGCTCAGTTTTTATAGCAGTCTCATAAGCATTACATTTGTATTCCTATGATTCTGCAAGCTATATTGAAGCATTGCTCGAACCCGGAGGAATACATAACGAAAGTTACATCACCGCACCGTAAAGTGCACTTCGTCCGCAGAACGACGCAGTGTCCTCTTAATTTCTTACGGGGCCGGGCGATGGCCTCCTGCTGACCGAGGATGATGCCAGATTGATTTACAGCCGCTTCGTAGACTAGACTACGTAGCCCACATACGCCCAGGTAGTCTACGAATACGACAAACACCATCCACTGATGTTGGTCTACGTAGCACTATCCAGGCCTACCAGCCTCGACGGCCTATACCTCACCAACGCGAAGGGTGGCTTCAGCTTCCGACATTTCGCCGGCTCTGTCTACAGATAATTTGTCGACAAACGGCCGAGGCATTCACAAATTCCACCAGCTCTACTATACCACATACTTCACTAAACATGGAACCCTCGTCACCACGATCACAACCGAATCCTGTAACAAGTCATGACCAGCTGCTGGTGCTCACTGATCGCGGTGATGATGCCTTTGTTCAAGAACTGTCAAGAACTTCTTGCACACATGCACACGGGTTCGTGAAACGTGCGTGCGTTCTCGGGACACGTATAACCACTACATATCAGCTTACCGCTTCTGGTGTTGGTAATACCCACGTTGCCATTAGCATCGTTACCCGACCGTAAACAACTGGTTATATAACACATATGCGGCTCTTCAACATATATATGTGTGCGTATAAAATTTATACAAATCTTTAGCGTCATTTTGTAACATGTCGCTAAGTAAAAAAATTACGCCACAGTTACCTACCCGCCGCAGGCTTCGCGTAATGTCGACTCCCACGGTATGTGGGATCTGCCGAATTTTTATTTTTAAGGAATAGAAAACTCTGCTGGGCAGAAAGAACATGCAGTATTTCGTTGTAACATGTCGTTGCAGGCTGTAGATTCATGACGTTTTAAATGGCCTAAGCCGTCTAACAAGGCTGCGAAGTAACGTAACGTCTGCAGTTTTTCTATTTACTCCCGATGGGATACCCAAAGAAATGTCACTCACATCAGTGCTGAAGTCCAGATCCTGCATGTAACTGAAAAGGCAGTGGACATGGAACGTATAAGGCTCAAATATTGGTGAAAACATTGAAGGATGCCAACCAAAGTGAAACATGCGGCAGATTCCACGCATTTTGGGAATCGGTTTCATGCAAAGCAGTAAGCGAACAGTTGTCCACGCTGAATTTCTTTTTTTCTTTGATACTGTTACAAGAAAACGTATATTTACAAATATATACAAGCAGAAATAGACGCTGAGACAATGGCGGACCGGAGCCTGTCCTTTCAGCACTTCGTCGTTGTCCCCCTTTCAGAGTGGGTCCCACTACCACCTTGAGCCACTGGCCCACTGCTACCTTGTGACACTACCCCGCGGCGTAAAAGCGCCGACCCGGCGCTGGTCACGGAAGTAGTGAGGTGGACGGCACATATGGTTTCAGTCTTGCGATGTGCACAACAGTGGATGGCGTTGGCGTTGACTGCACTGAATCGGCGACTCGCTGTATTTCATATGTGAGGTCAGTGACCTTCCGCAGGACTTTGTATGGTCCGTCATAGCGAAATAACAGCTTTTCTGAGAGACCGATGCGACGACATGGGGTCCACAATAGGACAAGTGAACCGGGTTCATAAGAGACATCTCGGTGTCGGCGATCATACAGGTCTTTTTGAGAGGCCTGAGATGCTGTGAGGCGCTCTCGGGCAATCTGTCGTGCTGTGTCGGCTCGGGCAATGGCATCGAGAACGTATGTGACAGGCGAGTTGGAGCCAGTGGGAAGCAGCGTGTCAAGAGGGAGGGATGGCTCACGTCCATACAGAAGATAAAACGGGGAATAACCTGTGGTGTCATGCCTGGAGGAGTTGTAAGCGAATGTGACGTAGGGTAACGTTGCGTCCCAGTCGCGGTGGTCGGCAGAAGCGTACATCGACAACATGTCGGTGAGAGTGCGGTTCAGGCGCTCCGTAAGCCCATTAGTTTGCGGGTGGTATGCCGTTGTGAATTTGTGGTTCGTAGAACAGGAACGAACAATGTCCTGGATGACGCGGGACAAGAAGTATCGGCCTTGGTCGGTGAGAAGCTGGCGAGGAGCACCGTGATGCAAGATGATGTCATGCAGTAGAAAGTCGGCGACATCAGTTGCGCAGCTGGTGGGAAGAGCGCGGGTAATGGCGTTACGTGTGGCGTAGTCAGTCGCTACGGCGACCCACTTGTTCCCGGATGCAGAAGTGGGGAATGGTCCGAGGAGGTCGAGCCCGACGCGGTAAAATGGTTCGGCGGGGATGTCAATAGGCTGGAGGTGTCCGGCTGGAAGCATTGTTGGTCGTTTTCGACGTTGACAGAGGTCGCAGCTGCTGACGTACTTTTGCACGGAGCGATAAAGGCCTGGCCAGAAGAAACTGCGCCGGACGCGATCGTAAGTGCGTGTAACTCCAAGGTGACCGGCGGTAGGTTCATCATGGAGCTGGCGAAGAACATCTGCCCGCAAATGGGAAGGCACGACGAGAAGGCGTTCAGGGCCGTGGGGGCGCATATTGTGGCGGTATAGAACACCGTCGTGAAGGCAG